>NC_142531.1:1520000-1605000 GCF_964205215.1 Stylophora pistillata
TGGGAATACATGGGAATACATTGGAATACATGGGAATACATGGGAATACGTAGGAATACATTGGACTACATGAGAATACATGGGAATACATGGGAATACGTGGGAATACATGGGAATACGTAGGAATACGTAGGAATACATTGGACTACATGAGAATACATGGGAATACATGGGAATACGTGGGAATACATGGGAATACATTGGAATATATGGGAATACGTAGGAATACGTGGGAATACATGGGAATACATTGAAATACATGTGAATACATTGGAATACATAGGAATACATGGGAATACATTGGAATACATGGGAATACATGGGAATACATTGGAATACATGGGAATACATGGGAATATATCGGAATACACAGCAATACATGGGAATACTTAGTAATACACGGGAATACATGGGAATACATTGGAATACATGGGAGTACATGGGAATTCATGGGAATATATCGGAATACATCGGAATACATGGGAATACATAGGAATACACGGGAATACATGGGAATACATTGGAATACATTGCAATACATGGGAATACATGGGAATACGTAGGAATACGTGGGAATATGTAGGAATACATGGGAATACGTAGGAATACATGGGAATACATTGGAATACGCAGGAATACGTAGGAATACCTGGGAATACATGGGAATACACGGGAATACATTGGAATACGCAGGAATACATTGGAATACATGGGAATACGTAGGAATACTTAGGAATACGTAGGAATACATGGGAATACGTAGGAATACATTGGAATACATGGGAATACGTAGGAATACTTAGGAATACGTAGGAATACATGGGAATACGTAGGAATACATGGGAATACATAGGAATACATGGGAATACATGGGAATATATGGGTATACATGGGAATACGTAGGAATACATGGGAATACATGGGAATATATGGGAATACATGGGCATACATAGGAATAAATGGGAATACACTGGAATACATGGGAATACGCAGGAATACATGGGAATACGTAGGAATACATTGGAATACATGGGAATGCATGGGAATACATGGGAATGCATTGGAATACATGGGAATACATTGGAATACATGGGAATACATGGGAATACGTAGGAATACGTGGGAATACATTGGAATACATGAGAATACATGGGAATACATGGGAATACATGGGAATACGTGGGAATACATGGGAATACATTGGAATACATGGGAATACGTAGGAATACGTGGGAATACATTGGAATACATGAGAATACATGGGAATACATGGGAATAGATGGGAATACATGGGAATACGTGGGAATACATGGGAATACATGGGAATACATGGGAATACGTGGGAATACATGGGAATACGTAGGAATACATGGGAATACATGGGAATATATGGGTATACATGGGAATACGTAGGAATACATGGGAATACATGGGAATATATGGGAATACATGGGCATACATAGGAATAAATAGGAATACACTGGAATACATGGGAATACGCAGGAATACATGGGAATACGTAGGAATACATTGGAATACATGGGAATGCATGGGAATACATGGGAATGCATTGGAATACATGGGAATACATTGGAATACATGGGAATATATGGGAATACGTAGGAATACGTGGGAATACATTGGAATACATGAGAATACATGGGAATACATGGGAATACCTGGGAATACATGGGAATACATTGGAATACATGGGAATACGTAGGAATACGTGGGAATACATTGGAATACATGAGAATACATGGGAATACATGGGAATACATGGGAATACATGGGAATACGTGGGAATACTTGGGAATACATGGGAATACATGGGACTACATGGGAATACGTGGGAATACATGGGAATACATGGGAATACGTAGGAATACGTAGGAATACATAAGAATACATTGGAATACATGGGAATACATGGGAATACATGGGAATACATGGGAATACGTGGGAATACGTGGGAATACATGGGAATACATGGGACTACATGGGAATACGTGGGAATACATGGGAATACATGGGAATACGTAGGAATACGTATGAATACATAAGAATACATTGGAATACATGGGAATACATGGGAATACATGGGAATACATTGGAATACATGGGAATACGTAGGAATACGTGGGAATACATTAGAATACATGAGAATACATGGGAATACATGGGAATACATGGGAATACATGGGAATTCGTGGGAATACATGGGAATACATGGGAATACGTAGGAATACGTAGGAATACATAAGAATACATTGGAATACATGGGAATACATGGGAATACGTGGGAATACATGGGATACATTGGAATACATGGGAATACGTAAGAATACGTGGGAATACATTGGAATACATGAGAATACATGGGAATACATGGGAATACATGGGAATACGTAAGAATACGTGGGAATACATTGGAATACATGAGAATACATGGGAATACATGGGAATACATGGGAATACATGGGAATACGTAGGAATACGCAGGAATACATAAGAATACATTGGAATACATGGAAATACATGGGAATAATACATGGGAATACGTAGGAATACATGGGAATACGTAGGAATACATGGGAATACATGGGAATACATTGGAATACATTGGAATACATTGAAAGGTATATATCGAGCTCAGGACATTTTATGGGGTCATACATGGACTCCTAACCCTAACATCTCTTTCACAGTGATTCTATGCGGCCATGCGTTTGTTCAATAACTGATCCCGGATGCCGTCAAAATGTGGTGAGAACAAAAAGGTGGTATACGAGGCACAGCCACATTTTGATCTCTGATATATCATTGTGCAGACCCACGACAACATGTTTTTAATGGTGGCATCATCAATGCGTCCGTGTCCTAAAATAGATCATGACTAAGAGCCAATCATGACCTCGACTTCGGTCCATAAAAATGCAAAAAAAGAACTCGGCCAATATCCAACCTTCGTCTCGGTCCAAAACAATGTAAAAAAAGAAGTCGGCCATTATCCAGCCATCTTGACCTTACACTGGGTCAATAACGCATCTGCATTGAGTTTTTGGAAATGTCAACGTTGTCTCGGGCGGTTGCGTAATTCTGTTGCGTGACCTATACTACTGAGTAACCAGGCCTCTAAGCCCAAGGTGCACATTTTGTTCCGGTTTCAAAATGGCTGGGTGTTGCAAGAGTCTTACCTCAGTTCTCTTCGAATACGACACATCTAAAGTGGTTCACATTCAAAGTAAGACAATCGGAATCATCAACAGACTTATTCAACTCAGTATAATCTGCTACGTCATCATGTAAGTGACTTGAAGTAAAGCCGTTTTGAAGTTCAATCGTTTTTCAAGTGATACAGTATGGCACTTATTTACTCTTGGATATCATTTATTGTACATAATATTCATGTTTTAAAATGATTATCATTTTGAACCTTTCACGTAAATTCTGGTTTGTATGTGAGAGGAAAACTGGAAACTGATGGGTGAAACTGACCATGCAGTTGCGAGAAAAACTGCAGCTGTTGCACAATTTAAGTCCGGACCAACTGACTTTTTATGCAGTTGCATTATTAATCAAAATGGAGTCTCTTTAACAAACAGATTCCATGTTGCCGTGTGTCCATTCTGTTTTGGTAATAATGATAATAATAATGATAATGATACAATAAGGAGAAGAAGAAGAAGAAGAAGAAGGTTGACGATCGATGATAATGATAATAATGAATTATTATTTTACAAGAAGGTCCTGAAATACCATGTGGTTTTCAGGAGGGTCCTCTCAAATAAAACAGCAAATGAATCCTGGTATACAGCAAATAATTAAAAGATATGAATCATCAGGTTGAAAGGATGGAAAAGATTTACAAATTAGTAAGAAAAATTATGTAAATAAAAACGAGGGATAAAAGTTCTGGGGTTGTTTTATTTTTATTAAATTTGGCTTAAAATTGTTTTTGTCTATTACTTTTTAAAAAGATGTGCTTTCAATGTTTCAGCTACGTTATGATATACAAGAAAGGCTACCAAGACACACAGAAACCCTACAGTTCTATAACAACAAAAGTTAAGGGAGTATGGTCAACAAACTTGACACCTGTGGTGAATGAAAGTTTTCCATTATACGATGGAATTCATGTGTGGGATTCACCAGATTACATTGTTCCACCTGAGGTACAATTCAGTTGGGATTTTTTGTCTTCCGTGTTTTTCTAATTTCTTTTTTTCTTTTTTTTTTTTTTTTTTACCGAAACTATTTTGTTATGTACAACATATTTTGTCAGCTTTTAACTCAAATTTATAGGAAAACAATGAAATTGAAATTCCAATTTTTTTGGATATATCAACAAAGTTGAAATGGTAAATTGGCCACCGTAATGATTACAAAAGCTGACGTTTCGAGCGTTAGCCCTTCGTCATTCGCTCCGACGAAGGGCTAACGCTCGAAACGTCAGCTTTTGTAATCATTACGGTGGCCAATTTACCATTTCAACTTTGTTGATATATCCAAATTATTTCGTTACTCCCACCGACGCAGCCCCAAACAGTTTCTTTCGAAATTATCAGCCTTTATCCAATTTTTTTGGCTGACATCTCACTAGAATTAGTTTGATCTTTTCATTAAATTTATATCAGCACTACGATAAGCGTACTTTATTTGGTGATCTTAGAAGCTTAACTCAGCCAGCCCAAAAAATGTGGCTGAAAAGTTTTTAAAACTTAAAATATTAGATGGTTGGGATACATGATATCCTCAGAGAATAAGAAATGCTATAGCCTAACAGCTAAATTTCCTTCATCACAACAAGCTGAAACAAAGGAAAATAAAAAGCAAGCTAGTTTGGAAGATTTTAAACCAAGAACACTTTTAACTTTTACAGGAAAATGGTGCTTTCTTTGTGATGACAAACATGATCATCACTCCAGATCAATCACAAGGTGCTTGTCCAGAAGATCCTGACCTTATGGATGTGAAATGTGATAATGACAGTGACTGTGAAGCTATGGAACCCATCCACTATGGACATGGTGAGTTGTTGCTATATTATCTCAGATTGCTGTGTTCCCTTTTTTTTTTCTATTTTTTTTCTTTTTATTTTAAGCTGGTAGAACAATCCTTTTATCCAACTGTTGATTTTTCAAGAATTTCAAATGATGTTAGGCCGTAATAAGACATACTTTAAGAAGAAAATGTTTACTGCTTACCACCTGAAAAGGAGGAAACTGAGATTGCAGATATTGCCAAGTTACAATGAATTGATTCCTTTTTCTTAATTCCCCCCTCTTTTGTGCAAAAGGTGGTAAGAATAATTGTTTTACTTTTACTGGCAATTAACCCAAATAAAATTAATGTGACAGATGGCATAATGAACTTTAAACACTACAATTAAAGGTCTCCTGTTGTATACTTTTATGCTTAAGTGCTCTAAGTTACTAAATAAATGTTGGACTGCTACGTCCAGTTATATAACAAGTAGCAGTCCAACATGCCCACTTCTGGTTATAAGTCAGAGTGGCTACTTTTGTTAATTGACAAATCCAGGAAGGATTTAAAAATTTAAAGAGTTTTGTTATTTTATCAGTGCAGCTTGAAGCTTTCATAGTAGGTTCATCATGAGGGAAACTTTACTTTAACTATTTTCTCAATGGCATGACTTTGATCAAAGTGTCTTTTCTATTAAATTTTCTGACAAAGTTGCCCCCTTCTTTGAAAGAAAAAGGTGCTCACAATACTTGGTTACATTGTGTTAGATGCACTTTCAACATTCTAATATGACCACTACTAAAAATTATAGTTAATTAACTTACTTACAGAGGAATGGAAATGTAAATAGAGTGATTATTTACTTGTGTTTTTACCTTATCTACCTTATTAATTAGGAGTTCAGTATCTTATCAGTTGGCGACTCCCAAATTGTTCCATCACGTGAAGTTCAAAACTTAAGAACCTGGGTTGACTTGAAAATGAGTATGCTAAGTAATATATTAACAGAACTTGCTCATCCACTTTCTGTTATCTTTCTAATATACGTAGAATTAGGAAATATTTATGCTGTCCAGTCACCGAATCATTAGTTCATGCTAGCTAATACTGTCACGTTCTAAAGTCGATGGAAATGGATACACACAAATCTAATCTATACATCTGCCATGCTACTTTAATGATTCAATCCTCTCTCACATTACCTGCTTACCTAAATCATGTATGGCACACGAAGTGTATCTTACAAACACTTTATCCCTTCCTTTTTCATTTAAAGCCACTACGATCCTAAGCTGTCAACACCACAGAGAGTCGCTTAAAGCCTAGTACAATTGAAACTCATAAAACAGCTAGCCACAAAATCATTCATCCTCCTCTTATGAACAGTCAATGATGATATTAACTCACGACAAAGTTTCTGATAATGGCACTTAAGTCAAAACATAGTCCTTGATAATGACACTCAAGTCATAACAAAGTCTTTAAATCTTTCCAGCGGTTTTCTGACTCTAATCGGTCTCGTCACAACCGGGCTGCTCAGTTTTTCTCGCTCTGCTTCCGGTTCCACAGGATCAGTTACATCAAGCGTTGAAGTTGTTTCCCCCGGGTTCTGTGATGTCTCCTCGTACTTCTTTACATGGGTTATGTTTCGCATTAGTTGAATGCCGTCTGGTTATTCAATAACAACACTGTTTCCAGTCTTGGTGATAACATCATAAGGCTCAGGAGCAAATGATGTTGATAATTTATTTTTACGCTCTTGTTTGACTAACACTTGATCACCTGGAGCTAGGTAAGACTCGTGGGCATTCCTCTTCTTGTCTGCATACCATTTGGTTTTGGCTTTCATTTTGCCATCTCTGTCTCGCATCTCGCTCTCTGTGCTCTCCTCTTTCAGTTCGGGGAATGTAGTACGCATCTCTCTGCCAAACAAGAGTTCCACTGGGCTCACACTTATGGTAGTGTGAGGGGTTGACCTATATGCTACCAAGTACTTGCACACTTCTGTCTTCCATTCTTTCCCCTCAGCTTGAGCTATTTTCATCCTCTTGAGGAGGGACCTGTTTTGTCTTTCCACTTCGCCATTCGCTTGTGGCCATAGTGGCATTGTCTTCCTGTGTTCTATACCATTATCCTCTAGATACTGTTCAAATACTTCAGATCTGAATTGTGGACCGTTGTCACCTCTGAGTGACTGAAGTAGTCCATGCATGGTGAAGATTTTCTCCAAACACTCTATGACTTTTTCTGACGTTGTGGAACGCATGACTTCTATTTCATAGTATCTGCTGAAGTAATCAATGATGACTAAGACAGATTCTCCTGAGGGTAATGGGCCTAACAGGTCAATGGCCAAATCTTGCCAGGGGCCACTTGGTAATGGTGTTGACTTGATTGGCTCTGGGTTTGCTGGGCTGCTTACAAGCTGACAGCCATAACAAGTTTTGCAAAACTTCTCGGCTTCCCTGTCGATTCCAGGCTACCAGACTTTTGATCGCAACCTCTGCTTCATACTGACAATTCCTGGGTGTCCTTCATGGGCAAGGTTCAATACTCAAGGTTTCAGCTTGCTCGGTATGACAATCCTAGTATCACGAAGGATCAGCTTGCCAGTAACACACAGTTTGCTACACACTGGTACGTACTGCTTATGCTGGTCACCTTTCCAGTTTCCATCTTTAATGTATTGATGCAGTTCCACAAACTCTCTTTCTTCTGATGAGGCTTCTTCAATTTCACGTGTTGTCATCGCTTGAGGAGTGGCGGGATCTGCGACGAACCTGACAAATTCATCCAACACCTTGTGCGCTGGTGATGGTTCTGCTTGTCCATTCGCATGTAACAAGCGTGACAATGGGTCAGCAATATTCTGCTCGCCAGGTAGGTATTTGACTTGGAATTTATATGGCTGTAATCGCAGGATCCATCTTTCGATTCGTGCACATGGTTTGGACCTGCTCGAGTAGATTGTTTCTAGTGGCTTATGATCAGTATACAGTGTGAATTCAATGCCGTACAAGTACACGTGGAATCGTTCACACGCCCATACGACAGCTAAGGCTTCTTTTTCTGTTTGCGAATAATGCCTTTCCACCGTGCTTAAACTCTTACTTGCATAGCTAATGACTCTTTTCCTGCCTTGCTGCTCTTGGATGGGGATCGCACCAAGGCCCACCGGGCTTCCATCTGCTATGATTAGTGTCTTGGCATCTTTATCAAAATAGCCAAGATTGTCTGCACTTGATAGTCTCCTCTTAAGTTTATTGAATGCATTCTTCTGCTCTTCTCCAAATTCGAAACGAACACCCTTTTTGGTCAACTTTTGCAATGGCCCCGCAGCTGTAGCGAAGTCCGGAATGAAACGGGCATTGTAATTTGCCAGTCCCAGAAAGCTTCTGACTTCTGATGCGCTTTGCGGTTCTCTTGCATCAACGATCGCCTTTACCTTGTCTTCAGCAGGACCAATACCATTGTTGCTTAGCACCAGTCCCATGAGGACCATCCGGGTCATATGAAACTTACACTTTTCTGCATTCAGTGTGAGGTTCTTCTCTTTCAGCCTTTCCAAAACTCGCTGCAATCTTCTGTCATGTTCCTCAGTGTTCTTCCCATGAATGATGATATCATCTGAGATGTTGGCAACACCTTCGCAGCCTTGTAATGATTGTTGGATGACGTGCTGGTATACTTCTGGAGCTGAACTTATCCCAAACATGAGGCACTTGTATTGGTAAAGACCACAATGTGTAGTGAACGTTGTGATGCTTCTGGAATCTGGACGGAGTTCTAACTGGTGGTAGCCCCATTTTAAATCCAGTTTACTGAACATTGTGCTCTGGTTGAGGCTTTGGAGCACTTCGTCCACTGTGGGTATGGTATAACGTTCTCTGATAATTGCTTCGTTAGCTCTGCGCATGTCTACACAAAGGCGTATTTCGTCATTCTGCTTTGGGACTACTACAACTGGACTAACCCACGGGGTTGGGCCCTCTACTGGTTCAATTATGTCCATGGCTATTAATTCTTCAATCTTCTCCTTAACCTTGTCTCGAAGACTAAATGGGGTGCACCTGACTGGTTGTGCCACTGGGGGTACATCTGGATTCACATACAACTTAACTTGGAAATCTTTCAACTTTCCCACACCCTCAAAGATCTCCTTGTAATCAGACATAATTGTCTCGCTACAAGTCACGGTGCAGATCTGGGTTCCTAATTTCAACACTCCAAGCTTTATGGCAGTTTCTCTTCCAAGCAGTGCCGCCCCTTCACCATTAATAACAACAAATTCAGCTTCGGCCTCTTTTCCCTCTACTCTCGCTTGTGCTGAGAATGTTCCTAGAACGTTCAGCAGCTGTTTACTGCCATATGCATAAAGGCCTATTATATGGCCTCCTGAATTCCCATATCACGAAACTCCAACAGATACAGAATACTGCAGCTGGGTTGGTCATGGGAGCACCAAGATTCTGTCATGTTACACCATTACTTTTTCACCTTCACTGGCTCCCAATTAGTTACTGTATAAAGTTAAAGATTCTACTTTTGACATGGTCTAGCTCCTAATTATTTAATTGAGTTAATCAGTATCAAAAAGCAAACCAAGTGTTCTGTCAGGTCAAACAAGTCTTTGTAACTCGAGTTACCTAGTACTAAGACCCATCCAACCCTTGGTGATCATGCATTCCAGTCAGCTGCACCTTATCATTTGGAATGCATTACCTTCAACAATTCACAACATAAAACCACTGGACACTTTCAAGACTACTGTTGAAACCTAATTTTTTGAGTTAGCCTTCAAATAGATTTGTATTCATATCTTATCTTTTAACTATAGTTAATGACTAGGCTATTGCTGCATTTGATTGTATATGGGTTTGTAGTATTTAATACTTATGTTTTTAGTTGCTTTTAATATAATTTTACTTTCATTGACAGTATTGTGAAGTACAACTGAATATATCCATATAGAGGTCTGCACTATATAAATGTAATTATTATTATAAAACTTAGGATGAAAGTCACATTACCCTCAAAGTTACCATGCTGACACTCGATGCATCAGAAGCTCAAATAATCTTTCATTTTCTATTGTTCACTTGTCAGGGATCAAGACTGGGAGATGTGTAAAGGCAGACAGAGGTAATAAGACCCACATGAAAGTGTGTGAGATCTATGCCTGGTGTCCCGTGGAAATAGATGAAATACCCATGCCCCATTTCAACCTCAGGTAAGCCACTGTGTCAGTCATATGATTAACATATTTTGTATAACAATTAAGTACCTCAGCTCTTTCTGAATGGAACTATAAGTGTCTACACTAGAAGATGTCCATCTTAATTAAGAAACCTAAGTTGTTAGAAAATGGCTTAAGAATGCAGATGGCACAGATCATCCCCAGAGAGTTTCATTGGGGTAGAAGTAAAGAATCTGATCACACCAACGTGTCAGCCAATGCGTCGGCCAACACACCAGCCGATTCACATATAGACACGCCACCAGCACACTGCCAATACACCACCAATGCATCTGGTATGTTATAAAGATAAACGGTGGCCACCTTGTTGGCCAACAATCAGCCAACAGTCAACTGACTGTGGGTCGACTGTTGACTGATGCATTGGCAGACACGTTAGCCAATGTGTTGATAGGATGGGATTCTTTACCTTTACCTTCATTGGAGCATTTTTTGATTCATTGTCAAAAGTCATCCAGGATTGTGTTGGTTTCACCTAACCTATGGTCTATGATTGGTCCTGAAAATCTGTGTCATTCTCTGATTATCAATCAAATCCAATAATAAAATCATTAGTACCATGGTCACTATCGTTTTCAAAAAATGTTGACGATTTGTTTTGTTTTTGCTCAGAGTTCTTATTGGCTTGTCCCTATAATGTTGTCCTTCATTCTGATTGGCTGTTCTTTGGTTTTGGTTTTGCAACACCCAATTGAAAGCACTCTGTGAAGATGGCTATTTTAGACATGAACCCATTTACTCCCAAGATCTCAATATCAACTGTTCATACTATCTGCCATATATTTTGTTTGAATTAACCGCTTTTGATAAAATCAAGTGATGAACATACCCCCAGTTTGATATTTTTCTTTTTTCTTGTCATATTTCTGCCTGAACATTGTAGTGTTATTGTTATTAAGAAGGAATTCCTAACAACTCTGGTTACTATCCAAAATGTCACGGTCAAGCCAGCCTAGTTGGATCATTTTGTTGTGTTTTTGGGAGAGATGCATTTCTCTCATCAATTGGACATGCTTCTATAGTCACCTAAGAGAACAACTTGGCACCACCAACTGGCCGTGAAACTACTTGAGGTTTCTTTCAGATGAAGATCTTATTTTGTGTAAGATATAGTGGGCCTAAGATTGAGGGCACTGAAAAATGTTTAGTCTTTAGGTGATTTTTTTCTTTTCTGCCCTTTCATTATAAGCTGTGTATTTTTTCACTTTTTGTCTTCATAGTTATGGAGTTCCACTTTTGGAGACAGAGAACTTCACAGTTTTGATAAAAAATACTGTTCAGTTTCCAAAGTTTAAGCAGTCAAAGTAAGTGCAGTTGAGCCATTTTTTAACAAGAATTTTGTGACCAATTTCGCTTATCCACTTCACCCTTGTTAAATGTTTGTCACACGTTTCTGAATGGATCAATCTCAGTATATATTTTGGTTCTGTTCTTTTTATCCTACAGGCGGAACATCCCATCTGATCGTAATTCATCCTATCTTAAGATGTGCATTTATGATCCAGATAAGGAACCTCATTGCCCCATCATCAAACTAGGAACCATTGTGAAACAAGCAGGAGAAGACTACAAGAATCTAGCTTATAAGGTAAATTTATTCTGGATCATCATAATTTTCATACTGATAAGCTAAATAAAGGGCTCTAATCTCCTTTCTCAAGCCTTCCTGTCTTTGACTGCTTCTCATGTATGTAACCTCACTCTTCTCCTCTCTGCATATATTCTCTGTATTTAGGTTGTTCCAGGCACACAAAAATCACCACAGTGTCCAATTTAAGACACTTGTGTTTGATTTTGGAAACTATTGTCCAACTTTAGACATAAGTGTCGGATTTTATACACTGGCATCTGATTTTGGACAACAGTGTCTGCTTTTAAACAGTAGTGTCCAATTTTGCAAATGAGCATTTGATTTTAGACTCCGGTGTCCAATTTTGGACATTACTGTCTGATTTTAGATAGCAGTGTTTAATTTTAGATGCAAGTGTTCAATTTTGAACACTGGTATCTGATTTTGGATAATAGTGTCTGATTTTAAATACTTATGTCCAATTTTACGAACAAGCATTTGATTTTAGACTCCAGTCTCTAATTTTAGACATAAGTGTCTGATTTTAGACACAAGTGTTCAATTTTAGACATTATTCAGTTTTCAATTTTTGCACTATTGTTAGAGTTTATACACTAGTGTCTGATTTTAGACATTGGTGTCCAATTTTTTCTCTTGTTTCGCATTTCAGACACTAGTGTCCAGTTTTAGACACCAATGTCTGATTTTAGACACTATAGTATCCTAGTTTAGACACCAATGTCCAATTAAAACACTAGTGTCAGATTTTTTACATTAGTGTTCAATTTGCAAACAAGTGTCCAATTTTAAACACTGGCGTCTGATTGTCCGATTTTAGACACTTGTGTCTAGTTTTAAACTAGACATTATCTGATTTTAGACATCTGAGTCTGAATTTAGACTCTAGTGTTCAATTTAAGCACTAGTGTCTGATTTTGGACACTTTTGTCTGCCCTAAGATACTAGTGTCTGATTTCAGATACTAGCATCTGATTTTCCACACTTGTGTCCAGTTTTGGACTAAGAATTGGTTTTGGACACTAGAGTCTGAGTTAGACACTAGTGTCTGATTTTAGACACTTTTGTCTGCCTTTGGACACTTTTGTCTGCCTTTGGACACTAGTGGCTGATTTCCAATACTAGTGTCTGATTTTGACACTTGTGTCCAGTTTTGGTCATAAGAGTCCAGTTTTGGACACTAATGTCTGCCCAAAATAGGAAAGCTTTTTTCTGTTTTTTCCTTATTACATGTGAATAGACACTTTCGACCAACTGTTGACAGTAGTGTCTGATTTCTGACACTTGTGTCCAATTTTAGCCATGAAGTTGAATGTAGTTTAAATTCTTCTCTCCTCTTTCAGGGTGGTGTTATGGGCATTATTATCAACTGGGACTGTAACTTTGATTCTTTAAGTTATTCTTGTGAGCCAAAATATTCCTTTCGACGGTAGGCGAGACATTCTTTTGGATGATGCTTCATACATTTGATAAAATTTGGTTTCATCAGATCACATATATGTATTAATATATTTTTCAGTTGACATGTTGAGTAACCCTTTTGTCCTCTCTTTAAGTCCTCACCGTGGATGTGTCAACAACTGCTGTGGCTTGCAACACGTATATTCATACACCATAAGCTTATAATTGTACATGCACCACGCAAGGGCTCTGTTGCGTCATTATTTACTTTTTTATTTTGCTAGACTAGATGATGCTAAAGCACCAATTGCACCGGGATATAACTTCAGGTAATGTCAAGAAGATTTTTATTACTTTTGGACCGTTGGATAATTGACACAATAACGCTGGGAAACCATCAATCGTATAATCAACAACTTTATTTGAAGGAATTCTTTGATCTGAAACATACAATTATGCAATGTAATTATGAAACATTCGGGTATTTACAACACCGTGGACAATAAACCGATAGTACAAGCGAAACTAATTGAGACTTACTTTTGTCGCCGGTTTCCCGTTAACATCATTGATCATTCTGGGTAACTCTTTAAAACTGCTTAGCAAATACCTGTTAGAACTGAACTGAAACTTAATAAACTTGATATATGATCGATTAAAAGTGTCAATTAAATTGTTTGTGATCAGTGTCTATCATTGATAATATTTTGTCACAGTAACAATTCTACTGTCCTCCCTGAAATTATGAGTTGAAATAATTTGTGGTGAACGGCGGGTTCCTGGACATAAATATTTAGAAGGGGGTCCTACTCTACTCTGTTACTACAATTTGGCAGGCATGGCAAGTTCTCTGTTATCAATGTCGTGTTTTCTTTCAATGGAGCTAAGTCACTGTTAACTGATGCTCTCCTGGACCCCTTTAATCCCTTTGGTAAACTCCTCCACGGTTCAATTATTAGTAAAAAAGAAAAGAGCTATCAGCCACTTATTATGAAATTAGTAATATGCAATGGACTCAGTGGCATCAGGCAAAAAGTCTGTCTCCCAAACGACACATCAACTATTCTTTCCAAACCAGGTTTGCTAGATACTATGAGAAAGATGGAAAACTACACAGGACCTTGTTCAAAGCATACGGTATCCGCTATGTAGTATTGGTCTATGGTCAGGTAAGTTACCGCATGTATGTGATGAATATACCAACCTTTTGTTTTTGCACTTTGCATCCATACATACCGTATTTACCCGCGTATAGGCCACACCCACGTATAGGCCGCACTATGAACTATTGACCTGATCTCAGGGAAAAAAATTTTTCCAGTAACAAAGCACAATCAAGCCATAAAGTTGAGAAAACTCTTTCTTTTTTTCATTTCTCATTCGACAACAAAACAACATGTCTAATAAAGAAAACCGTCTTCTTGAGTGGAAACGTTCACAGAAAATATTTACATGCCTCCATCTTCGTACGTTCTTCTCGTCGACTCCATATTGGCGTGCAGCTTTTCGGTTTCCCTTCTCTAAAGCGCAAGTAATGACACCGAGTTTAAAACGTGATGAATATGATACTCTCGTTGATCCTTTCGGCTTCATGATTTCTTAGAAAATGAGATTGATTTGCCTGTTTTCATTCTTTGACAGCGTGCAACATGCGGGTCACCATGGTTACGTACTGGGCTAGTTATATTGATAGATAGATAGATAGATAAATTTATTTCAATTCGAGATATACAATGAACCAGCGACTCGTACTAAATACATTTGAATATATAAAATTCTACGTCTACAGTTAACCAAAAGCATACAGATACTATATATTAATATAAATTACTTCAGATAATATACTTCCTAAAAAAGAATACATAATATGGTAACATGGTTTCCAGTGACTCGTAAAGTATTATTACTTGTGATAAATATACTAAAAATAAATGCTTAACATGACGAACTGGTGATGTATAACAGCATAGTGGTAAAAATGCGAGAAATAAATACCAATGTAAAAAAACAAAAAAACAAAAAAAATAAAAAAAAGGTCGGTAGAATAATTAGGTAATGAAATAAACTAGGATAGTTAGGTAATAAAATAAACTAAGATATATAAAGAACGGTAGAGCTAACTTTATTGTTCACATATGTTACATTTGCACAATGTGCCACTAGTAAGATTGGTTTTCGTGATAGCTTTTTTAAATTTGTTTATGGAGTCAAGTTGCCTGAGTTTAGTAGGGAGATTGTTCCACATACGAGTAACCAGATAGGTAAATGATTTGTGAGTCCATTTACTGTTCGATATTGGCTGGGCTAGTCTGAGGTTGCCCCCTCTTAAATTATAGTGGCTTAGAAGGACTTGAAAGTGGTCTCTTATGTACTTAGGACCTCGCTCAGAAACTAAGGCTTGATAAGCCAGAGACAAGGAGTGGCATAAGCGTCGGTGTTCAAGAGTCTGAAGGTTGGCTGTTTTTAAGGCATCTTTACATGCACTATCGTGGGGTAGTTTGAAGATAGATCTGAGACCAAAACTATTGGCTTTCTCAAGCTTATCGCGAAGTCCATTAGTAATTCCAAGTAATAACGGGCTGCAATATTCAAAATGCGGTAAGATGAAGGCCTTGTAAAGCTTTGCCGCGGTTTCAATGGAGATCACATTCTTTATTTGTTGGATAGCTGAAAGTTTAGCATACACTTTGTTAAGAGTGTTCTTGATATGAAGATTCATCGACAAGGTACTGTCAATAGTGACGCCAAGTAGTTCCAAGCATTCTTTCTGTCCAATGGCTTCGTTCTGGAGCATAAAAGTAGGAAAGGTGTCACAGTTACCAAGGATAATAGCCTTAGTTTTCGTAGAATTAGCTGTCAGGTAGCTTAGCGTAAGACAGTGTGAAATTGAGACGAGATCTTTCTTGATCTTAATTTCCAGGAGGTTGGGAGATGAGTTGCTAACGTACAAGGTAATATCGTCAGCATATAGTTTGAGGGATGAGTTATCACAGAAAAACTGAGTTCATGTCATTAATAAAGATGTTGAAAAAAAGAGGGCCCAACAGGCTCCCTTGCAGGACCCCGCTTTTAACAGTTCGCCGGTTGGAAAAGTTTCCATTTAGCTTTACTCTTTGGAGACGACAGTCTAGATAAGAGTTCATAAGTTTAACAGAGTTGTAACCCAGGCTATACGCACGCAACTCGGCAGTAAGTAATCTATGGCACATAGCATCAAAGGCTCTGCTGAGATCGATGATAATAGCAGCCACACATTGTTTTTGATCAAGGGAAGGGCGCCAATTCTCAGTCGTTTTAACAAGTGCTGTGCTGCAGGAATGACCGTTTAGAAATCCAGAAAGCGAGTCACAAAGCTTGACTTAAATCCACTCATACAACTGGTCGTAGACGACACGTTCGGCGATCTTTGGTATTGCAGGCAATAAAGATATTGGTCGATAGTTGGCCTTATCACTTCTGTCATCCTTCTTAAAAACAGGGACAACATTTGAGCGCTTCCACACAGAAGGCCAACAGCCATTAGTAATAATCCTGTTAATGAGGGTAGTGAGAGATTTGGTGATTGCTGAAGAAGAAATCTTGAGAATTCTAGGAGATAGACCATTGGGACCAGTGGACTTTCTGGAATCAAATGCTGCTAACAGTTTTATTGAAAAAAAATTAGCCCCCCTTCTATGCAAAGCGAATAGAGCAAATGTTACCGAGAATATCGCTTGCGCGTTGTTTGTGACTCAAGGATTCAGCTGTTGTACGGGCCAAAAGTAACCAGAAAATGGGTGGAACTACTTGCAACTATGAAATGAAAAGCGAAATACGAGGATATCGTGTTTATGGAAACACCCGGAAACCCTCAATTTATGAGACCGATCTAACTGGAAATAAACTCGTGGGACACCTGCCGGCAGAATTCAGCCGTACTGCTTGTTATTTTATTAATAACGGTGACTGGAAAGAGGGTTCACTCACAAGGTCCTCGAGGAGGAATGGCTATTCCATGCAAATTACAGTGGACGTCTTCAAATAAGAAACGTGTTCGCAAGCTGGATAAACTTATTACAGCCGAGAGAAGCAAAATTCTTGGAAGATATGGGCTAATTTAACGTAAGCTCGTACAATTCATTGAATAAAATTGTGAATAACTAAGGAAGTTTGTTGATAATTGTGTTAGGAAGGTTTGCATATTAATGAGCTCTGAACTCTTGTACCCGCGTATAGGCCGCACTGCAAACTTTCAAGGTGGTTTTTCGTCAAAAAAGTGCGGCCTATATGTGGGTAAATACGGTACTTGTTTCCCTCCACTTGAAACTAGCTGTTTTTTTGTATTATTCAGTGATTGTGATATGACTGCAATTATAATATAACCAAAGTAAAGTGCGCACTCTGATTGGTCAATTCAGTGTCTACCATTTGCCCATGGGTGTGTGCTGCTGACATGAGCAAATGTAAAGACTAGTTTTCGCGCACTTGTTTTTTCTGGCCACGTAAGGTTTGTTAAATAAAAGGGAATTATTTTACTATAACCTATCAATGTTATGTTATAAAACAAATGGTATCGCCTCGAGCGACTCTTACGCTTCTTTCGTGCTTAGCAACCTTCCGCGAGCATCCATAACTCAATAGTGCACGCTGTGGTGTTTACCATTTGTCAATAATAACTATTTGTTAATAATAACTTTCTTGTGTTCTGATTTGAGTAAGTACTTAGAAAATCAAAATGACTTTTGTTTCTTCCAGGGTGGTCAGTTCAGCGTTGTCCCTTTGTTTCTGAATTTGGGTTCTGGTCTTGCCCTTCTGGGAATTGTAAGTTGACAGGCTTGGGTAACTCTGTGGTTGTCAGAAGTTCAAAATTTTTTTATTATCATTATTATTGTTTCCATTGACTTAAAATAGCCGCACAGTTTGAAGCAGGGAGGAGTTATGAATAAGATCTGGATGATAAACAGATATCTCTATGGGATCTTTGTGACTGCGATTTCTTTGTAGTAGTTCATATGATTTCATAGTGACTGGGTTTTCTTACACCCGTAGCTGAAATAATCAATAATGGAGGTTTATTGACGAGGACACTTCATGATGTGATATATAAATGATAAATGTTGCTAACGGATGGTGTATTGTGACTGTATCCTGTAATAACCCATTTTGCTTAATCACTGTTCCTTTGTTTTTAGGCGACAGTGTTGTGTGACATTGTTATTCTGTACTTTGTGAAATCGAAGTCATACTACAGGTCGAAAAAGTACCAAGTTGTGAATGATCCGGATGAGGATGGAGAGGTAAATAAGAAAATCTCTCTTATTAAAATGCCTGAAGCATTCATCAGTTTTGACCATTTTGCATGCGATTTTCGGTTTTGATCAATTTTTTTTTTCTGTTTAGTGGTTTTGGATCAATTTCTTCTACAGTTTTTCGGTTTCTAATAAACCCTCAAGCCCTCCTCTTAGATTAGTTTTTTATCTGATTGGTTCAGAGGGTGCCAACAGCTTAACCAATCACATTGTAGCACAGCCCATCAGAGAAAGGTTTATGATGTTGACAATGTGTTCGATCTTGCAAAGATTACTTTGCTTTCTACTAGAGATTGTGAATTGTGGTTAATGTCTTTCACTTGCTCTATTTTGCAGAGTGAATATTCGCTTTTTTCTGAGGAAAGGAAATAAAGAGGAAAATGCACTAGGATATTTTGATTATGGACAAATTAATATTTTACAACAAGGCAGCTTGAGCTTATCTCTAGATCCAGCTTCAGCCTCGTTAACTCCACGAGTTCAATTAAAATGGATCAATATGATTCTCCTTCCTAAGTGGGGGCAGATATAGAATTGCTTTGGAGGGGAAGGGAGGGAGGGAGGGAGGGGAGTCCAAAGTTTGATACTTCCCTTGAACTTAGTGAAGTGGGTTTCGCACTAATTTCACACCAATGCTTATTTTCATTGAGGAAAAAAAGCAAGCAGAGTAGTAACCTACAATCCTGTGGTTGGAGGTATTTTGGTGTCAAACAGGTTGTACCCCCCCCCCTCCCGTTCCCTCTCTCTGGATCTACCACTGCTTGGTGGGCAATGTTTAATTGATAATGGTGCCTTACCCCCTTCATTTTTCTTAATTTTTTTTTTCACAAAGGTTAATTTGAACATATGAAACTGAACGTTTAGGCCCAGGCCACTTAGATAATTCTCAACGGTTAAGGTAGTAAAGCCCATATGATATATTTTAACAGGGGCACAACACCTTATAAGTAACGAAAACAGGATAATTTTAGGGTCTTAGTTTTGAATTTTTCAGACGGCTCTCTTAGTGTCGAAAAGAGAGTGTGAATGACGTTTTCAGAGAGCCCATGAAGGCTCTTAGTTCCTTTAAAATATTTATTCAACAAGTTATGAAAATACATCTCTTCGCTATGGGTTCGTCAAATTTAGCATGAGGGATTAGGAAATAAGGATCCTTAGTTTGCCCGAGGCTTGCATTTTCAAGAAACAACAAAACAAAGCACAGGGAAAAAAATAACATTACAGCGTACTTTTTGTAATTTCCAATTTTGTGGCAATATGGCTAAACAGAAGTACAACTACCGCAGTCAAATAAGTGCGTAATCATTAAATGAAATGAATACAGACTATTAGAGAGAACGTAAAATAAAGTTTTACCAGAAATGACTAAAATGGTGTGCCGCTTGGTGATAAACTGGCTTCAAGACCCCCGTGGAACTTTATCTTCCTCATTGTTATGAGTTCCTGAAAATTTCTACTCTCTGTTTTTGTGTACTGGAGGTACAAGTACTAGAGCGCTGGACTGTTGTACGGGAGGTCGAGGGTTCAAGCCCCGGCCGGACTAACACTCAAGGTCTTAAAATAATTGAGAAGAATAAGCTGCCTTTCTATAACATCAAGAAATGGTTAGATATTCTAGTCTTCTCGGATAGGGACGAATAAATGGAGGTCCGTCTCCTCCACTACAGGGTTAGGGGTAGGAGACGTGAATTTCCCACGCACGAGATTACTGTGTGATGGATGTCCTCTCTTGGGATGGGATGGGTAGGATTTATTGGGTGGACTACTGGCATGGTTCGCATATGTTCCATTCTAGTCCTACCATACTGCGGCAATGCAGTGAAAAATGGTTAGGAGGTGCTTTTTCAAAGGAGCTTTCTGCCTAGAGGAAAATCAATCAACTAAAAAAATATGTCAACATAAAAGGATTCCCATTCCACCTCGGAAGCCCCATTGAATAAGATAGATAATAGCAGGCTGGAGGAATTAATAATTTAAGGTAGAAAATCACAGAATTAGTATTCAATTGGAAGATGTCTCCAAAAATTTTCTTAAGCCGTGTACAAGGGTAAACTCCAGTCGAAGATCCTATGTGCCAGCTCAGACGAGTGAAGAGAATGACAAACACACCCACAACAACAGTACAGTTTCTCGTGTTCAAAATAACGTTGGTTTTGAAACCTGTCAATGATTGTAAAGAGTAAACGCTTCATAAAAAGGGGTTGCCCCGTTTTCTGTAGCAAATTTAATAGGAAATGCTGATTCTTTCATTATCCCAAGAAATCCAGGATGGACTGCGGACCGATCTGAATTGCAAATTTTCTCTTCGTTATTCAGTATTCATGAGTTTCTCTCACCTACACGTGCTACTAAGATGTTAATCGGGTGTGGAAGGTTCTGTGGCCGTTTAGGTCTCCTAACTTGATTTACAAGCTTCGAAATTGATGAAAACTTTGAGAACGTTGCTGAAGACACGAAGGTTTCCACAATGGCTATGCGAGAGGATACCAAAGGTGGCTTCGGCGAAAGGTCTCATATACTACAGCGACATTGTAACACGATGCAGCACAAGATGGAAACCAAAATGGCGGACTCGGGATTCTTTGCTTTTTAAGGTGACTAGGAGCCTTTTCTTCAGTTTATTGTGATACAGTGAGTTTGACAATGGTTTTCCATGTAAATTGAAACTAATGTTTCGTGTTTCTTTGCAAAAATTCCCCGGTAGTGTAAACGAGGAAAGGAAACACGGAATATGGAAATCAAAGAGAGCTTCTGAAAATGGTGAGTGAAAATGTTCAATCCTTAAGAAGGTCTATGGGTCTGTGTTGCTGTTGCAGGCCTCTTATTCATGTAGCTAAAACAGCAATAATCAAATGCAGAGATATCAGTGGAAGATTGCTAAAGGTGATTTTTTCTTTTTTTAATCAATCCCTTCCTCTGATAACCTTCTCTGCTCAGCTAAGTTTCGTAACGGTTTCCAGATATTTCAATTCAAACTAGATGCACCTTGAGAAATTCTTCATCAAAATTGTTAGAGGTCGTTCTATCATAGGTGTAATCCTGTTTCTCATACTTCGGGAATTTTTTTAAATTTCAATTTCGGAGAGGAAACAATGACTGATTGCAATGTGTCACTAAAGCAATTTTGTTTTCTCGTCAAATGTGCTCAGAAAATCAGCGATGATTCATACCTTCTGCGTTTGATCTTTTATTTGACCGATACCCCCACAGAATAAGATAAACTTGGGCAGCTTTTATACTTAAGAGCTGTGCTTTGTACTTTGACTAGTGGACTTAATTTTCGACTTCTCCTATTCAATCTATTGATGACCTCGATACTTTAAAGCTCAAGCTTGGCTGAGCCGATTCAATAACTGTTTTCCTGACACATATCAGGCGATCCCACCGTATTTCTTAATTAGAATTCTTAGTCTACACGTGGAGGGGGATTTTCACCTGCTACATTTGAATGGACTTCCTCTCCTCTTTGCTGAATACTGATGATAGATAAAACTTATCTTCATGATGTACGATTATCTATTCAAAATGAAGATAGTTTCAGCGAACATAGACAGTCTCGATTATCAGCATATATAGGTATAGGAAGTCTGCGTTTGGATTTTTCCGTATAACAGTGCTCGTTACATCAAAGTAGTGCGCAATATATGTTGAGTTAGAAAAATACAACGACAACGCTTTCATCCCTACAAGCCTGTTTCGTGATTGCTCATTCATGAGTATAGATTGGATGTCCATAGGAGACTAGCTCTTTACGGCGTAAACGTTTGTGATCTGAACGTCTACTAAATTCGCTAAGATTCAAGGGAATATTCAACCGTAATTTCTTTTACTATTATCACAACGATCACAGCTAAGAATTGTATCATTTCTGTTCTTTGGCAGGTGGGTCTAACCAGCTGTTTTTTTATTTTCTTCCCTTGTAGGATTCTGTGCATAGATCGATCGATTATCACATTCAATCACATCTGACAAATGGACATAGGACTGGACTGAAAGCAAAGCAGGTCAAGGGAAAAATGAATAAGTGGACTGAAATCAAGCAGAAGAATGGACAAGAAACTGAATTGAAATGGAAATGGACAAGAAACTGGAATGAAATTGAAATGGAAATGGACAAGAAACTGGAATGAAATTGAAATGGAAATGGACAAGAAACTGGAATGAAATTGAAATGGAAATGGACAAGAAAGTGGAATGAAATTGAAACCGAAACTGACGAGAAACTGGATTGAAATCAAGCGTACATATTTCAAAGGTAGAATCTTGAATTAGGTGTACAATAAAAGGATGCGAAGGTGCACTTTAAACACAATTATTATGTCTAGTTACAAACCAATTTTAATATACTTTGGGACGAAAATTTTCGACGAGTTTCAAGTTTAGTTTGATTCGTTTTCAAAATTGTTAACCTCTCAGAGGGGATTTTGTTTCAATCTAGCCTTTTTTTCATCTACCGGACGTATCTGAAATGAAATAGGGTTCTAAACCAATCTTAGTGACGACTTGCCCCATTCCGTTTAACCACTATGAGGCGAAGAAATGATGAAAATAAACGAGTCGAACCGAACCGATTAAAACTGAGAGGTTGTCTGTAAGAACAACCGGGTTTTCAAAGACGAGTTTACGATAGGTGATGTGAATTGTCTGCCTTTGTACTTTAAATTAAGGACATTTTTCAAAAGGATTGAACAACTTTGCTTAATCAAATGTAAGCTTTTATATATAAATTTTCCACATGAATCGACAGATTTTTGTTCGTAAGGTCCCGATGACTAATGCAAATTGTCCTCCTTGGTCGTAAAAATGAAGGAATGTTTCCAAGTAAAATTGCTTGTGGCGGGTATATTTAGTATCGTACAAACGAATCAATTTGATACACAATTCGTAACTCATAAAAAACACATTTCATTTATTTTATTCAAAAAGCAAGTAGAAGCCTTTAATGTGCACCTTCGCCTTTTTCAAGGTAATTTTCTAAATCATCAATACCATTTCTATTAAGAAAAACAATCGTCAAATTATATCGCAGAGTCAAAGTTTCAGCTCTTCACTCCGTTAGCGACTTTCGTAATAATTTAGATCAAATATTTGTTTTGAAACCTCGCGAGTTAATTTTTTTTGTCATATTTTTGCCTTCTCAAACCCTGATCAAGATTTTCAAATTTCCCGCCAAAAAAACTTGGAAAATACGCCTGCGCCAGTTTTTAATTTTTCGAAACTCTGTAAGTAACAGCTGTTCAAAATGGCGTAGTTTTCCCGCCATAAAACTTATATTTATTACAGGCGCCTAAAGTACGCATGCGCCGTTTTTGTTTTAGAAGATGTAAATAAAGTCATTTCTTACTTGTCTTCTCTCTTTCTTGTTTAATATAAGTCAATAAACATTGCAATGTTCGCTTTTATTTCTCATCTTTATTTTCAGTCAATAAATAACAACAAGTATCTTTCAATTATTCTTTAATTAGTCAAGTGAATATTGCCATTAAATAATCAAAAAAAAGTGTCAAATATATACTAAGACTTTTGGCGGGAAAAATTGGAGCAATTTGCCCAGAGTTTACCCTGACAACGTTTTCGACAAAAAATTCAAAATGTCTTCCCTTGAAATTTTCCCCCAAAAGATGAACAAACGGAACCTCGTACAAACTTTTAACGTAAAATTGTTTTCCAAATTCAAATTATACTCGGACGTGAACTATTGGACAATTTCGGATTTTTTTCTTATTTTGGTTGTAAAGTCTTGTACCAGATTTTGTTTGTTTGCAATTTTTCGACCACTTTCATCAAGGTACAAACAAATCGCAAAATACAGTTTCTTTTCTTAGATTTGTTTCCCCTATGGAAATATCTACATCAAATTGTTGATGAAAATTTAGTTATTGTCTTCTCAAAATATAATTTTGACAGCCTAATTTATTGTACTCTTAGAAGTGAATTTTTATAGAAATCATACAAACTCTCTATTTAACAACGTTTATACCACGAAGAAAATGACGAAAATATCCTCAACTATCACACTTAATCTTGAGTAACAAGGCAAGCCAGAAAATTTGGCTGAAAAAAAAAAAAAAAAACACCGATGTTGTTTCAAAGTTAAATCCTTCCTTTTTGTAAAAAATCAAAACCTACTAAAGAGACTGGTCTTATTGGAATTTTCAAATATCAACTTAATTTTCAATGACGATGCCTTGCCATGTTACTCAAGATTTTACCCACACACTGGAAGTAAAGAGGTGAAACATTTCTACTTTAGATCATATTCTCTTAGCTTGGTAAAAAATCGAGACAATTCATTCATGTTGGAATTTTTTATTTCGAGCCGAGATAATTTAAATTGCTGTAACATCCCTGTTGGCAATATCACGATTGTCAATGGTTGCCAATTGTAAAGTTTTTTTTTTTGCCACGTTAAAATGACTTGCATCATCTCTAGGCGAAACTTAATTGCTTTAAATCGGTGGAATGTCGATACAATTCGTCCGTCTATGTCAGGAATGTTTTTTGGTCAAAAATCCTGAAGGCATGATCATTTTTTCTCGTTTTAATTTGAAAGAAAGTCAAGACAATTCGTGTTTGTACATACAATTTTTGGTCAAGTCGAGAGAATTTACCACATGAAAATCCCCGAGAGATTTTTATCCATAGTGAGTGATTAGCAAGTTATATTTTTGCTTCAAAAACTGATGTCTCGCGACACTTCGTCCAAAATCAGATGCTGTAATTTTCATTGGTTACCAACCTTAGAATCTATCTTTTCATATTTTTCGTCAATAGTATGTCTCGCCTCTTTCTCCTCCGGTGTATAAGAAAATTAATTACCCAAACTTTAAATGAATAGGCAAAGTTCTCAAAAAATCAATTGCTGGCTCTTGCACGTTTTTTTGCGGCACTAAGACTTTAAAACTTTAGCTCATTTTTCTTGTGTAAATGTTTGAAATGTCAATTATCACGTTCGGTTTGTTATTAGTTGTTTCCTGGCTTCATTATGCGCATGCACTTTTTCTTGAACGTACTTGTCGTTCCTCGTCGTGGAGTTGCGTAACCTTTTTTGTTAATTGGGGCAATCAACCAGGCCTTTGTTTCAGGTTCGAATTAGCATTGTAAAGTTTTGCACAAGCTCAATTTAATCAGTTGACTGTTTATAAAGGAAGAGAAAACTTGATGATGGTTCAAGCCGAGTGGAAAATTCAAATTGATTTAAAAATGAAACACAAGTTTTTCCTTTCTTTTTGTCAAATGGCAGGAATTCTGTTTCGTTAGGGATCCAATCAAATCAAAATATTTAAAGCAAAATAAATTTCATATCAGTGCCCACCCAACTATAATTACCGCCAATATCATTCGCACGTTGATCATGTTTCTGTGTTAAATCTTTTGTACTTTCAACAAAGAAGACACAAAGTCAGCCAATTTTCAAAGCCCTATTATCAAACCAGGATACCTCAGCTTTTCAAGCAGGTGACAATAAAAAATGCAGTTTATACATAAAGCTTTGTTTGCCTAAATCACTTTTGTACCTTTATCTTGCAGAAAATTTATTGCACCAGCAACTGCTTTTTTGAGAACTAAGATTGGAAATATCTACTAATACGATCATCTAAATCAAGTGGCACTCTTACTGAAAATAGTCACAAATAGATGGTTTCCACGTTACGTCATGGCCGCCATGTTGGTAGACGTAAACAATAGATATCTCATTAGCTTCTTTTGTTCGTCCACCAGCCTTTGTTCCTTTCACTATTGTTACCTGTGTCTCTAGAGATTGTTTGCAAACCCCCTAAGGAGGAAAATTGCCGTCCTAATTTTCGATCAAAGATAAATCAAACTTACTGGAGACATGATGTTTCTCATGGTCAATCTGTCGTATTCGATTGTAAATAACTTGGATTGCAGTGCCACTTGCTATGAGGACCCGAATATCGCCATAAAAACCGATTAAAATGGTGGGTTATACATCTTCGAAGTGGAATTGCAATTTTAGTAACCATGATAACAAGTGCCCGACATTTTTAAAGAAAATTTTAAGAATAGCCTCTCGCCAAGTGTCCTTGTCTAATACGGGCAAAAAAAAAAAAAAGGATTTTGTAGTAGTTTATATTTGAAGCTCTAATCAATCTTTGTTATTTATTTTTTAGCAAAATTGTTTTCATCTCCAGGTCTAAATACTTCTCTTTTCGATTACTCGGCAATTTTGGCAAAATTGTCGTTCCATCACCTCCGTATTTTGCATGCTATCTTGATGTTCAAGCCACCATTTTGTCGGAATATTTTAGCGCTTTAGATAAACTACATTCTTATCTTTACCACGTTCCTCCAGTGCTTGACAATCCATTGATTTTTGCTTCCGAATTCTACCTGTTCTCCTTGTTCAACTTGCTGTTTTCACTGCGGTTTACGTCTAAATATAGAACATAAAAAAGACATTGAGCATCATGGTAAAGAAGCCTTAAAACTCCTACTTAACTTTACTTCTATATTGGTTTACTGATTTGGGCTTAAAAAGTGACTTTCTGAGGAATAAAACATTAGAAAAGATGAAAGAAATTCCTTGTTTATTGCTGCCATGTTTTATCGCACAAGTGTGATGTCACAGTAATCACAGAACATTGAACGACTTGTGAACGCTGAACTCAAGTTGTGATTGAACTGAGAATGTTTAAAGTTTGATCATGACAAAAGTAAAACTGAAAAAGCCGGTTGTTAAAGCACATTTTCCCAAGTCTTTCTATTGCTTTCCGATAAGCTTGAAAAGTTTCTTGAGGCGAAATCCCAAACGCACGTGGCAACCCTTAAATTCGTACTTCACTTTACTAGTTTCCCTAAAGTTTAGCGTAAAATTCCTATATGCAATTTAGTACTCACCGTTCACTAAATTTCCTGAAGTTCTGAGAGGTACTTTGGCCCTTTCTTACATCCTTTTGGACAGAGGGACATCAGAGACGAACAGCCTGGCCTGACATCCTTACGTGGACATCAACACTTTGAAATGAGGTGTAATCGAAATATTTCATGAATATGGATCAAAACGTGCAGCCAATTGGTATCGAATACGTCATAGTTTTTGGGTGCGGTTTGGTTTATTTTGCACTCGCTTTTTAAGAGATTGTTGAATTTTAAAAGAATGTTTTAAGTGTTCTGATGCATGTCCTCAATTTAAAAGTCTCGGAAAAGGGTAAACTTTGCAACGAGTAAAAGAGAGCGTTCGCTAATGCATTAGGGTGAAAAGACCAGTATATAAAAATGAACCAAAAAGCAAATCGTTAAAAAAGGTAAGGAATAAAAGAAAAACGGCAAGTTCCCCGGAACAGGATCTCCATCCTGACAGGGACCGCTTTCGCGGTACAATGCTCTACCCACAGAGCTGCATTTGAAGATTATATATAACAAGTGGACTATGAACTGCAAGGAACAAGTAGGCAAAGATTATAAAGAAAAGTGTTTTCACTCTGAGATGACATTCCACATTAACTCAGCTGTTTAATTATTGACTAATTTTCAATTTCAGTGGCGTTCCAATGCATCCCCTCGATTAAGAGTTTAGGAAAAGGGTAAACTTAGAAATAAGTAGAAGGAAGCGTTCGCGAAAGCATTATCGTAAAGAGACCAGTATATAAAGACATTCCAGACTATAAATCAGCTGGATATGAAATGAGAAAACCTTAGAAACAAAACGTAAAAAAAGGTAAGAAAAAAAAAAAAAAAAAGCAAGCTCCCCGGAGCAGGATCTCCAACCTGACTGGGACCGCTTTCACGGTACAATGCTCTACCCACTGAGCTGCGGGGAACTTGCCACGAAGAGAAAGTAAATTTAAAGATTATATTTAATAAGCGGACTTCGAACTGCAAGGAACACGTAAGCAAAGATTCTAAGGAAAAACATTTTTGGGTTCAAAGATAACATTACTGAAAAAAAACTTTGCTGTTTGATTTAAAATGTTCAACCCAGTAGTGTTGCGGTACATGCTCTGCTCTCTCCATTTAAAAGTGTGGCCGGGAAAAGGGTAAACTTGTCAATAAGTGGAAGGAAGCCTATGCTAATGCATTGAAGTGAAAGACCAGTATACCAAGACATTCGAGACTATATATCAGTTGACTTTAAAATTAGAAAACTTAAAAACAAATCATAAAAAAGATTAAAAAGAAAACGGCAAGCTCCCCGGAACAGGATCTCCATCCTAACTGGGACCGCTTTCGCGGTACAATGCTCTAACCACTGAGTTGCGGGGAACTTGCCATGCTTGGAGAGCAAAATGGAAGATTATATGTAACAAGCAGACCACGAACTGCAAGGAACAAGTGGGCAACGATTCTGAGGAAAAATGTTTTTCACTTTAAGGTAATATTACGACAAAAACTTTGTTGTTTGATTTAAAATTGTTTAAACTCAAGTGTTCCGATGCATGCCCTCAATTTAAGCCAGGAAAAGGCTAAACTTGCCAAGAAGTGGAAGGAATGCATTGGGGTGAAAAAGAGCTTTATACAAAGACATTCCAGACTATTTATCAGCTGGCTATAAAATGAGAAACCTTAAAATAAATCGTAAAAAAAAGGTAAAATCAAACAAACAATCTTTTCTCGCGTCTTCCCACATCTCGCATGGCTCCAAGACCGATAGGAAACGAGAGAAAATTCGGTTTATTGCTTATATAAAGTAACTTTTTTTTAAATCTTTCAATTTTCTAGAGTTTATTGATGCAATAACTGATAGGTTTTTGACAAATCAGGACTTAAGTTGCATGTCAGTTATTTTGATAAAAAGTAAGGACCTTCAAGGAATCATTCTGTCGATGCTGTATGTTACTTTAGTGAGTTCTACTTATCCCGGCCACGCCCTAATTTTCTGCCTTAGTGATCTTTCTCCTCTCTCGACCTGGGATCTCCCCGTTAAGATTAATACATTTTCAAGTAGAAGAGATAAAAGTATCAACTTGGGAAAATGGTTTGATTTAGCATTATGTTTTCAGAACTAAAATTGCAAGAAATGTATCGCAGACACTACTGAGAATTATATTTACATCGACGGAGTTTTAACTCTTTATACGCTGCGTTGATCAGGTGTTCCCTTTTGTTTAGAGTTGCACCTATATTCTCGGTCGGATGATCTTTCAATGCGTGGCAAGCTCATCCCCTCCCTGGTGCCCACCCATTTTGCATGTGATGACAAGAATAAAACTTTTTTTCCAGACGAAGACATTCCACATGATACCTCAATTTTCTTTGTTTAAATTCTTTAATTCAAAGTCTGAGCCGAAGGAAGCAAAAATAAATAACTGACAAACTTTGTGACCAAGTTAACTTCGAGAGTGAAACGTTTCTTTTTATCGTCAATCTCTCTCTGGGTTCCGCCGTAACCAAGACAATATTTTTCCTTCTTCTCTTAGAGGCTCCCCAAGCATAATATCTTCATGAACCACTAAGAATTCGTGCTGATGTTTGGAAACCAAGATGTCACTCAGACTTGACTGGTTCTGTTGTCCTCGCTTCATCTTCAGTCTCTGTAGCCTTAGTCCATTCTCCAAAAACATCTTGCAAGATCTTAACCGCGGGCTTAGATGCCTCTAGCTCCTCATGCACTCGCCTGTAAGCGCCCTGTACAGCGGATACTAGACAGAAAAGAGGAGAAACATTTATAAGCCTACATGAAGCTAAAGAGTGAGACTCCATTGAAAACACAATAATTAGCAGTCGCGAAGAGTATCAGTAAATAGCGATATACCATCTTGAAGAAAAAAATGAGCATGCCCACTTTACAATCTGGTGTTGCTAAGAAACAAGGCGTTGCCTGACAACAAGTCGTGTAATGCAACCCTGAGGAGTTGTTTTCGACAACTAGAAACCTCGATAATTTGAAGGTCCTTGTAAACGAAATGATTTTTGTTTCTCTTCATATTATACCTTTATACTTCGTCTCCTAAGATGGATGAGCTCCGACAAACATTTAACTTACTCACATTTTTCAATTGCTGTATTATCTTCCTTTTGATCTTCAAATGACGACTCCTTTTGGAAAAAAAACGAAACTTTTGAACCTCTAAGTTCCTTTACTTCGTTTAAGTTTATCTCTGTGAAGTCAAAATAATTAAAAAGGAACCTAACTATCCGCTTTTAAACTGAGGGACTTTTAAAGGCCCCACTGACCTAAAACAAATCACACCTGACGTGGTATCACTTGAGCAGGAGAATGGATCCAGTGAGTTTGATGCAAACTTTCAATGCCCCTCCCCTCCCTTGTAAAGGACAAATTGAGGGGGGGGGGCGGGAGGAAGGAGAGAAAGGTAATGGTTAACTCTAAAACACAACATCATGACTCGGCCAGGGCTTGACCCAGGACCTCGTGATCCAGAGTCTAGCGTGCTAAACACTCCCCGAGGGGAGTTGGGAGAAACTAAACTCAGATAGGAGTAAATCCTCACCTGAGTTTGAAGGTACCGAACATAATCTGCCATGTAATCTTTCAATGCATCGTAGTTTTCCTTCAACGTAGAACTAAGAGAACTGGCGTCTTCTTCGGTCATCATTTGCGTCATATGACAAAGTGAATTGCAAAGCTGGCAAAGTATTTAGAGTTCAAATCAGTATACCAAACTGCAACAAAAATCTCCTTTTACCTCCCCTTTTACCCACCCCCACCACTTCCCCAGCATGTGACATAAACTCTTGAGAGAGCTCTCCGCAAATGGCGATGAGAAGGAAGAATAGTATCCAATAGGGAATACTTTTTGATTTAAAAAACAACCCTTAAGAGCTAAATTGCAAGAACTACAAGGCAGAAAGTGTGGAGAATAAATACTTTTATCTTGGAGGTGAAGAGGTTTTAAGAGGTGTACACCCATGGGAAGTTACAGATGGAGATTTTATTTTTTGACTGGCTGAGACCTGGGGATAGCGTCGGGTCGTGAGATTTGCCAGAGGTCATCAAAGGTTTGACTCTTAGAGGCTTCAAAAAGACATGAGAAGCGCTGTAAACGAGAGAATCATTATATCATACCTGCTGCCTCAAATGATCTCTGTATTTGAATTCACTAAACTCTGTGACCTTCTCAGTACCTTTCAAGGCATCAATCAATGTGGCGAACACCCGACAGTACAGAGCCACGTCTCCATAGTAACGCCTCTCTGGGGGGATCGACAAGGGTAGGACGGCATTGATACGAACCTGGAAATAATTTAAAGTGGAGTTCACTCATGTCATAGCACAGGCAGTCTAGAGTAGGGATTAACGAATACTACTGCGCATAAATATCAGGCCCTGTTTACAAGCTGGTAGGGTAACCCTAGTGCTAGGGTTACCCTGGCAAGAGGGTTACCCTAACGCTCCCACATTTCTTTTTTTTTTCATCGACGTGTTTACAAGGCAGCTAGGGTTACCCTAGCACTAGGGTAACCTTAGCTGAGCGCTAGGGTTACCCTAGCGCCTGGGTAACCCTAGGGTTACCCTAGGGTTACCCTAGCGCCAGGGTAACCCTTGCTGCCTTGTAAACGCTCTGCTGGGGATAACTCGCCTACCCTGGACACCTTTTTACTTGTTTCCAGACCCTTTGAACATTGATAACAATGCGTGCGGTTACCAAGCATACGTAAGTTGTCCCGGGTGGTAGGGTAACCCTACCTGTGAAATTTTGCTTGTAAACCCGGGCTATCTTTGACCCGCCTGCTAGGGTAACCCTAGCAAAAGGGTTACCCTCCTTGCTTGTAAACAGGGCCTTAGTGTGCACTAATACAGTGTTTGTCTGGTAAAGTTGTGCTTCTTTACGTCTTACGAGATTGATCTTAGAAACGGGTAAGACATAGGTAAGTTAATTTCAACTTTTCGCATTTACCGCTTACTATAGCCTTGTCTCGATACAGAATGCCATCGTGGTTTGTATCATAAAATTCATTTACCACAAATTACCTACAAAACTAACCTTAAAGTTCTTGCAGTCGCGAATTACATTTTCCAAACCAATGAAAATCTGAGCCTACGTAGAAAAGAGTACTTTTTAGTTTCAGTGTCCAAATGTAAGAGCTAATAAGGGGGGGGGGAGGAGTTATGTGGTGGGAGGGGGTAGGGAGCATTAGAAAGGTTAAAAGAAAATTATCAGTCTTTCAAGTAGATTAGCAAAAGGATATGAGAAATACTGGGTCCAAAGAAGCTACTCTATTTTGGCACACCCTTGAAATTTTTCTTTAAGTCATCAAATTTCAATCTATGTTAATATTTTTCATTCTTGACCTTCCTTATTGTCTTGTCTATCTAAAAAAACCAACATTCTATAATCCCCTTCAAGTTGAACGTAGGTTTGTACGTCGCATAAAGTGACACAAAATACAGTGACGTGGCCCTTTAATAATCACCGAACATTTTTGAAATGTTTTTTCACGGCAGAACACGACTGATAATGTCACTGAGAAGATAACTTCTATTCTCCTCAAATTTTTACTAAGCGTTGTAGTGAAAATGGTAAACGGAAGATAGATATTGATAAAGCAAACACCAACCGTCCAAGGTGCTGTGCCGATTGGCAAGAAAGGATTGCGAAACACATTGCCAACGGCGTAACAGGCATTCCAGCGAACCTAGTGACCAAAAAGAGTTTGAATCAATTATAGTCAGGAAATGAAATAAAAATGACGAGAACAAACCATAACCGGAGAACTTAAGGTCAAAGAAGCTGTATTCTATCCAGGTCTCTGTACCATAATACGATCAGCATAACGCTGCTACAAAACGGGATGTCAATTGATTGTAAGCTAACCTCCTAAATTTCGTAAAGTTTTCCGAATGATTAAGTTATACCCATGAATACTTCCGGATGGAGACCACAGCATAACAACCCACGGAGTCGAAGTTTTTCTCCCTCCCGCGTTCCTTTACGGAAACGACCTAAGTTTTTATCATACTTAATTAATTCTAACAATAAATATATATGAAATACATACATATGAACTGCGGTTATGAAACGTATATGTGCACGATCCTTCGCAGTAAAGCACTATTTAAGCAATAGTGAAAATCAGACCTGAAAAACATTCAGGCCTGTACGGGATCCGAACCACTGACCTCTGCGATACTAGTGCAGCGCTCTACCAATTGAGCTAACAAGCCAACTGCGAGCAGGCCATCAAATTAATTCGACATAAACGACAAAATTGGTAGAGCGCTGCACTAGTATCGCAGAGGTCAGTGGTTCGAATCCCGTACAGGCCTGAATGTTTTTCAGGTCTGATTTTCACTATTGCTTAAATAGTGCTTTACTGCGAAGGATCGTGCACATATACGTTTCATAACCGCAGTTCATATGTATGTATTTCATATATATTTGTTGTTTGATTTATCATCTACGGGTTTATGTCGAATTAATTTGATGGCCTGCTCGCAGTTGGCTTGTTAGCTCAATTGGTAGAGCGCTGCACTAGTATCACAGAGGTCAGTGGTTCGGATCCCGTACAGGCCTGAATGTTTTTCAGGTCTGATTTTCACTATTGCTTAAATAGTGCTTTACTGCGAAGGATCGTGCACATATACGTTAATTAATTCTGTCAAATGGGTCACAATCGGCACCATCGGCACCGTCGCTATCGTCGTCGTCAACAATATCGTTACCGTTCTCATTATCATCATCTCAACTGGTGACACTGGTACCACTCCCCTCCACTCCCCTCCCCTCCCCTCCCTCCACTCCTTACCTTCATAAGCCCTGAGCCGACGTTTCTCACCAGCGCTTGAACAGCATTCTCCACCGCCTCCACAAAGCCCGGTTTATCTGAAATGAGAAATCAGATCAGCATTGACAACAGAGATGTATCAAATGTTTTCTCCACTTTTTTTTTTGTCTCATGCAGTATAACACACCATGCCTGATCCAGTCACGGAGTAGAATAAAGCGTGTTTCAATTGAGTGTCGTTAAACCAAACCAACAATGATCTTCAAAAGCCAATCAAAATAAAGGAAGGCATCACAAGGAGCCAATGAGAATTCAAAGCAAAAACATGCAAACTGGCTAAAGCGCGGGAAAACGCGGGTTACCTTGTCTCACTCGTGTTAAGTTTTGCACTGATTGGTTGAGATAATGGCGCAACTTTTCTTGACCAATCACGGAGGGTATTGATTGCATTAGTAAAACCAATACAATCCCGGAATACTTTCGACGAAGATTTCTCCAAAAGTGCACTTAGCGATGTTTAACTCTTACTCAAAGATGACATCCTGATGTAGCGGAGAAAGTTTCCTAATGCTCTGACAGCGTTGGACTTCACCTGAAGCACATTACAAGATCAGAAAAAAAAAAAAATCAGGCTGCTATGTTGTGATGTGTAAATCTTACAATATTTCCCCTAAATCACGACTCTTTTTTGTAGTTTGTTGTTGTAATTTGATCTTATACCGTGTGTCAATGCGTAAAAACTCACCTTCTCGTTATCATCCGCCGCTGCAATGGAAGTATTCAACAGCTTCAATAGCAACATGTCTGAAAAATCCCCCATAAAACTGGTATCTCCACAAGACCTGAATAATAAAACAACGCGACGTGATGTAGCGCAACGTGACAGTTCATGCTACATAGAAAGCTTACCCTTCCATAAGACGAATACTTTGAACAGAGGCCACAAACATGGTCGGACGTAAACTTACAAGTATATATAAAAAGTCCAGAGAGCAGCTTTCTGCTTTACTTACATATTCGTCACCAGAGAGTCACTGAGATTAGCCAGTGACCAAGCTGCCTTCATCCGCACCATTATCTTAGGATCCGCCATGGCTGCGAGCATGGCATTAGCCGCGTCTGCTACAAACAGCACATCATCTCTCAGGCAAGGGTACAGAACAAACACGCCCAGAGCACGTGCTGATGAGGCCTTGGACACGAGATAAACGACATGGAAGTCAGTACAGGTTTAAGGTGTTTATTATACCTCAGGCTTTGAAGAAATGGATGATTTGTTTGGCTCAAATTGCGCAAGGGAAAAAGAACGATGTAAGTGGCCTTCGCTCAAACCTGGGTTAAATAAGGGAAGGTGCATTTTTTAATTTTTTTACCTTCACATTCTTGTCTTCATCATTGGACAAACCAAGTAAAAGGGTGATGCAAAGAATACGCTTGTGTAACTGGAATGAAACAAGAGACAACGGGAATAAACGCACTTTAAAAATGGTTAGCGGTGTTTTAAATTTGACAACTTCTCACCAAGGCGTGCAAAGTCACCCGGATAGCCAACCTGCCAAATCTGCCTTAAAGAATCGCTTCTCGATCTTGATGGGAATCTCAGTCTCGTAGCAAGCTACCTCCACCCAGGCCCCAGACAGATTCCCTTTTACATCGCCGGTACCCATCTACCCTCGTCTTGTAACCAGGTCTTTGACGGCCTTCAGTTACAGTTGCACGGTTGGACCTGGGTACGTGATTTCCATCTGCCTTCCTGGGTGTTAAGAGACACTTTGGGAGTACAGTATCTTGCCCAGCATTGATTTTGTAAATGGAAGGGGTTTGGTGGAATCCCAATAAATTGAACCGCTCTTGGAAAAGACAACTGATATGAACTATCCAAAGGTTCGACACATTGGGGCTAAAACATTGTATTTGACCAGAGAAAGAGGCCAGTTTTGGTGTGGATTGTCTAGAGTTAGAGAAACTTTGGCCTTGGGAACTAGGGATTCTACTGTATTGCTATCTGAGGGGACTCACTGCAAGTTCGTTAAAGATAACAGCTCCAATGTTTGACAGACAGTCAACTGCAGCACTACAAGAAGGAGCAGACACAGAGCTACCCTCTTGTATAACAGTGATGAGAGGACCGTCCAGTAACTTCAGCCAGAATTGTAAAATCTGTAGAAATAAAACAAAACACCATTATACAAAAACAACAAATATGATTAGACCAAACAGTTTTTGAAAGTGTGATAAGAGAGAAAAGCATGCAAGGTAAAATCAATCTCCGCTTTCGAGCCAAGTGATGCCTACGGCCCAAACTTATCCTGGGTTCTGTAAGATAAAGCGATGGGACTAAGGCCTAGTCCGTCATAGGCTACCCCACAGTATTTCTTCAGGTTTCCCTTTCAGTTAGCAGGGTACCAATTCACATTCTTGAGTGGCGTAAGGCACTGGCATTACGTGTCTTGCGCAGGAACACGACAAAATGAGCCAGCTCGGGACCCGAACATGGACACCCCACCCCACCCCACCCTGTGCTCGAGCACAAGAACCCTTAGATCACTACGCCTCGATCCAAAAGTTAGGAAAACAGCAATGGAAGTTTTTAAAAAAGCTACCCTCAAAAGTTGTACCAATCCCAACTTTACATGTAACACAATGATTGTGTACTTGAAGTTTAATACTTTAATGAGTTAACAACTGAGCTGACCTGTTCTTTAGAAACTGCATTCCTATCAGTATGGCTTGAAAATTCAGCATACATTGCCCGTGCAATTTCCTCTAGAAGCTACAGGGTAAAAGAAAATTGCATCGTTTTTGATGAGCAATGATGGGACAAATAGAGCTTCAAATTCAGAACTAACCCTTGCAGAAGCACTAACACGTATCTTTTCATGAACACATGAATCAAAAACCGGGAAACGGCCTAAGTGTATCAGTTCATGTAAGCTTCTAATACTGCAGGACTTATGGTTTCCTGCTACTTACAACTGTATTGTTGTGTATCGTGGAGAGGTTCATAATGATAAACACTTCGACACCACATTTCTAGGATACCTCTGCTCAAGGGGCATAAAAAACTGAAAAAACGCTTCCATATGGAAGGGACAGCTCTATTAGAAGTACACTTTTCCTCGTCTTAACCCTTTGCACCCTAACATTAGTATGCAAATTCTCTATACTGTTCTAGGAGAAAGTTTCCTAATGCTCTGACAGCGTTGGACTTCACCTGAAGCACATTACAAGATCAGAAGAAAAAAAAAATCAGGCTGCTATGTTGTGATGTGTAAGTCTTACAATATTTCCCCTAAATCACGACTCTTTTTTGTAGTTTGTTGTTGTAATTTGATCTCCTTGTAACCACTTCCTGTAGTGGTTACAAGGAGATTTTGTTGAATAGAGAGCTTTTTGGGTTTGTAATCATTTCCTTTACTCTCACGACCTCAAAGTTTGATTTAGGGGTGATACTGTTGGGACAAATTATATCATCACCTTCATGGCAGACAGCGTGAATGGTACATCCACATCCTTTAAACATGAACAGGCCAAACTTCTGAGACGCTCTACCACAATGGGACTGCCACAAAGAAGAACATAACTCTTGTGAAAAACACACTGTTCAATAAGCAAATTAAATCATTCACAGCTTTTGCTCCTCTGATCTAATCTCCTGCAAAGTTGTAAACAGTAGGCTGCCTGGAAGATTAATCTAGTAAGGACAAAGGTTGTGAAATCTTTTCATCGGGCAAAATGACCACAAGTTTGGGCGTAATAATGAGCAGGCAAGCCGTATACTCGCGAAAATCGCCATTTTGAGATGATCATGGGTTACTTTTCTCTGATAAATTGGCTGTTTTATGTGGTTCAGAGTTTGTTTACAACGTTATGTAGAAATTAGCAAATTTCGACGTCAAAAATGTATACTTTTGCTTCTGAAAATTATGCTTTTTAGTATATTTTTTTTTTTTTTCGCACGGACTGATGACATCTGCCACAATCACCCTGGTTACACCGAGAAGGCAAAGCCACCTTAAAGCTTGAAAATCCTTCAACCACAAGGCTCGATAAACTGCCAACATTTTGTTGATGCACCTCATTTAGACTGTTTACTCCGTTAAAACACACATTATTTTCTGAGGGAAAGGGGAAGGGAACAGACGCGGCTCCGATAATTCTCCCTCCGCCGCATACGCCTGTGAGCACATTTACCTTAGTAAGAAGACATAGCTCTTCACAAAGGACCCCAAGAACTGCAGAGCTTCCAAACGCACAACCAATGAGTTTTCTCTCCTATTTATAGTGTTGACACACCAGTTTATGAGCCATGGAGACTCAAGCGGAACCTGTAAATCAGGTTTCAAATCAACTGAGGCACTGTCAGGGGTAGTGTTGTTGTTGTTTTGGGACACATTCCTGTTCCCAAAGTTGATCTCCTCCGAAGTTGGCCTCATTATTTCAACCACCTCTTGTAGCGGGGTGTGTACGCACACAACCATTTTTAGACAGGATAACACTGCTGTTTGCAGGTTTGGATCTGGGCATCAAACAAACAGAGAGAGAGAGTTACTGAGTAACAAGTTCATTTAACTGTGGAACACATTAAGTTTGCTATACTGCGCTAAGGGATCGGTTTACAAAACTTTCGCTAGACTCTTAAAAAATCCGAAGAACGACTTGTTCACTCGCGATTTCCGCGTTTGAGGTTCATTGCATGTATCACGTTGAGTTCTGATTGGCTTCTTGTGCTCCATACCCATGTTTATTTTGGCTCTTATGATTACCGTGGTTAAAGTTTTTCGACACCTAGCATTTAGTACAAACCATGCATTTCCTGTAATAATTCTTCGAAAAGAAGGTTAAATGAAAGCCTGTTTAGTTTTTTTTTCAAGTTTACTCCATATATCGACCTAAAACTCTTGTAATGTTTACGGAAGGTTCTCACTATACGCTAGTTTGTTTCAGTCGAGAATCCTTTCAATAACAGCATACCTTTGAGGGCGAGTAAAGGCCTAAGTTGTCTGACAACTTTGCTGACGAGTCCTTCCTTCAATCTGTTGTATGGCGAGTTCAGTACCAGAATCGACAGACACTGAAAAGTCAAAGTAGAACAGCAGGTGAGGACACTAACTTTTAAACATCACGCTAAAAGTATGATGCAGACCTTGAAAAAACAGGCGGGAAGCTCATGGTAGAAAGATAGTATATTACACAGCGGCACAATGATTTTCATGGCCATTTCTTTTTAAAAACCGATCGCCTCTTAGTCACTTGCGTTTTCCCGCGATTCAAGCAGTTTACTTGCTTTTACCTTGAGCCCTCATTGGCTCCTTAAAATGCTTTCCTTTGCTCTGATTGGCTTTTATGCTTCAAGCAGTTTGCTTGTTTTTACCTTGAGCCCTCATCGGCTCCTTAAAATGCTTTCCTTTGCTCTGATTGGCTTTTATGCTTCAAGCAGTTTGCTTGTTTTGACCTTGATCCCTCATTGGCTCCTTAAAATGTTTTCCTTTGCTCTGATTGGCTTTTATGCTTCAAGCAGTTTGCTTGTTTTGACCTTGAGCCCTCATTGGCTCCTTAAAATGCTTTCCTTTGCTCGGATTGGCTTTTATGCATCAAGCAGTTTGCTTGTTTTACCTTGAGCCTTCATTGGCTCCTTAAAATGCTTTCCTTTGCTTGGATTGGCTTTCATGCTTCAAGTAGTTTGCTTGTTTTTACCTTGAGCCCTAATTGGCTCCTTAAAATGCTTTCCTTTGCTCTGATTGGCTTTTATGCTTCAAGCAGTTTGTTGTTTTTACCTTGAGTCCTTTTTGGCTCCTTAAAATGCTTTCCTTTGCTCTGACTGGCTTTCATGCTTCAAGGAGTTTGCTTGTTTTTACCTTGAGCCCTCATTGGCTCCTTAAAATGCTTTCTTTTGCTTATATTGGCTTTTATGCTTCAAGCAGTTTGCTTGTTTTTACCTTGAGCCATCATTGGCTCTTTAAAGTGCTTTCCTTTGCTCTGATTGGCTTTCGTGCTTCAAGCAGTTTGTTGTTTTTACCCTGAGTCCTCATTGACTCCTTAAAATGCTTTCCTTTGCTTGGATTGGCTTTTATGGTTCAAGCAGTTTGTTGTTTTTACCTTGAGCCCTAATTGGCTCCTTAAAATGCTTTCCTTTGCTCTGATTGGCTTTTATGCTTCAAGCAGTTTGTTGTTTTTACCCTGAGTCCTCATTGGCTCCTTAAAATACTCTCTTTCCTCATTGGCTCATGATTACTTTGGCTTTGGTTTTACAACACTCAATCAAAATGTGCTCTTAAAGAAAATAAATACTAGTTAATTGAAATACTTCACCTTTAATATCTGGGCTTTAGTAGTAGCTGATGTTTCTGCCACTAAAGCTTGCAGCAGACATCTGTGAAGTTCATGCACAATTCCACTCAGTTTTGCAGAGAAAGAGGTATAAGGCCGTGCTGATGGTGAAGAACTGTGCTGCTCTCTGTAAGAAAAGAAAGTAATAAAAATAGTGATTCAATAGTTATCAATCAGTAGTTTTATAATTGTCCAAAAAATGAAATAGAAGACCTAAACAAATTTCAAAGTGTCAGAGGTTTATTTATTAGTTGGAAGTTAGAATTTTAACTTTTCTGTTTTAAAAATCCTAGATTCTTTAATTTTCTTAGCTTTGAAATTCAGTTTAAGAGATATTACCTCTTACTTTGAAACTAAGACACAATAAAAATCTGTATTTTTTTTTTAATTTTATTTTTACTTGGCTTAATTATGTAAAAATTTATGTTGTTAAAATCAATGTCTTCAGTCATGAACTTGAAAAATTAAGAACTATGTGATGAAAGATGGCAGATGGCAATGCACAATATTTCAAGACTGATATATATATCTTATTAACCAAGCGCGAGGGCCATACTGGGAGAATATCAGCCCAAGGTCTTAACAGTACAGACCTCGCTGCGCTTGGTCCGTACAAAAAAGACCGAGGGTCAATATTCTTCCAGTACGGTCCCGAGCAAGCTTGGTTAATAAGAGATTTATTATACGACTGAAGTTCAAAGGGACACAAATGCGGTATCATTTGGGACCATTTGGGACAGTGCCTGGTCCAATACTGAGAGAATATTGACAAGCAATAGAGCATTTTGATTGGTTGATTTTAGTTATTGGCCCTCTGACTGCCCGAGTCATGTAATAAAGTTCTGTACCGATCTTCAGCAGCCACCAAGAATTGTCTTGAGCCATCCAACAAGTCCATAAGGACAGCCACTCCACCAGCTCGGCCCTGAAAAAGATCAACTGATAGCATAAACATCACAACAATTTTAAAGCCGAAAATTCATCTTTGACTTCCTCAAGAATAAATTTATAACATGATACATCTCACACTTCCATAGCAGCTAATACTTTACATAAAATACAATCACCCACCTTTGGAGTGGGATCCTTCAGAATTGTTGTGAAAATGGACCATGATGCTGACATTGTATTATCAGGAATGAACGAGGACCAGTAACCAAATAGAACCTTTTTGTCTGTGTTCTAAAAATCCAAAATTATTTTGAAAATCTTAGAATTTTTTCTCAAAGAAGTCTTGGATTTTCTCCTTTTAAAAAACCTAACAAAGCATAGGGCTCAAGAAACAACGTTTGCCTATTCATCCCCTGACCCTTTGATTCCCTGACGTGATACGTCAACTTTGTTTTTAATTCTCCTTGCAATTACTCCAATCTCTATCACAATCAAAAGCAGATTTTACAAAGACATATCAATACACATAGTACTTACTTTAATCACAGCTTGAAGACAAAGAAGAACATTCAGGCGAACTTTTGATGTTACAGACCTGAAAAGTGCAGTTGTCAAAAAAGTACTATTCACTGTACAATTGAGGTTAAATTGCTTAGCAGAGGTTCCTGCGATATTAAGTACCTTTGAAAAAAGTAGGTCTTCATACAAGTCTAGTGCCCATACCAGCAGGACCTTATCTCTGTTTCTGTAGTAGGAAATGAGTGCAAGCATTGTAACTCTGGTTGAAAGGGAAGCTATTCAACTGCAGGTTTCTGCACACCCCACCCTCCCCCTCCCCCCCCCCACCCCCAAGTATTTCACCAGGTTACTCTTATAGTTCTCTGGTACCCATTTATACCTCCAGAAGGTGAGAAGCACTGTGAGAGCAGTGTCTTGCCCAACAACACACCCTGGCCTGGGTGCAAACCAAGACCTTTTGATCTCAAGTGCAATACACAGGCAACCATATTTCATACACAAGCATGATCAAGAACATTTTGTAAACTAACTAAAGGTAGCAGTACCTTAACCTTGCCATCTGTCCTGCCTCACTGTCAGAATATTCTGAGTCAGAACTTGCATTGGACAAGCTTGATGCACTGTGATAACCTGATGATTCTGCACCTGATCTATCAAGAGTGTTTGTATTCAGAGCCGGACTGTCGCTCTTTTGACTAAAACTATTACTTTTGGAGTAATGTGTCGCATGTCTTCGAATATTTCTGGGTCTAAGACTAATACATTGGTCCTCATGACGCCCAGCCTCTTTACTTGAACTATTATTTAAATTCATTGCTGAAAATGTTTGTGTTGGTGCTTCTGTTAAAAGGCTACCAACAGATGTTTGCTTGGGTGCCACAGGTGAGGCAGTTTGTTTTGACTTCTTGTTGTTAGAGCGTCTCTTTTTCTTCTTGCTAAGGGCAGAGTACGTACGATCTTTTTGAGGTATTGTGTCTAAGTGGACTGAGGATAAATCATCTGGCTCAATCCCTATTGAGAAGAACAAACCATAGCAAGGTGACACCCAAGATCTAATTCCATAACTGTAGAGTCTAGTGTGCTTACACTTAAGAGAACACTGTTTCCTCATTTAGTTAGAGAGTGCAGCAGCAATATTTCATCTGGAAATGGTTGACTTACAAAGATTTAAGCTTGATGGCAATGTTTCTTTTCTATTTCTTGATCAAAGTTTACGGTGATTCTTTCCCCAGAAGGGGACTCTGTGCACATACTCATTCAATGTTTCTCCCCTTACTACATATGGCAATTAGCTTGCAAATCAAGTAATAATAAACTGTCAAAACTAAATAAATCAAGCTGCAGAGAGCTATTTGCCACCACTGCACACCCTTTGGCAATTTTGTAGGAACCACAATTAGAAAACATTACACAAATTGTGGGAAGGGTTAAAGTGCATAAGAGCAAAATCCAGCCCAAGTTTCCAGAATTGTAGCCCTATCTTTCCTTTTGGTTTTGCTTTCCACTTATCAAATATTGCAAAGCAGAGGAATACATCTTTGGCAAACCCACATACTTCCTCTGAGTGTTCACCAAGTCAGTTTCCAAAGCCACAAAATTGAACTAAGGGGTTGACTGACCCACTGTAGCCCTGCCATAGCTGTTTTAAATTTCCAGCTTCTCTACAGTTCCTGTCAGGTATTTACAGCTTCTATATCCCAAAGGACCACGGTACAACAGTATTTTATTATACCCTTACAAACATGTCTGGTGCTCTGTTTTCTAAGCTTATCTAAAGCCACAGAGAAAGTTTAACATGTCCAGGGTATATTACTATGATACACTGACACTTGTCCTTGCCCTGCTATACAATTTCTATTTCAAATTCAGAGCCCCTACATACAAAATTTCATGGATGCTAGAGTGGGGCTTATAGTGTAAGAACAGTAAATTCTTTCCTGAAAAAAAAAAAAAAAAACCAACAACAACAACAACTTTTCAGCAATCAGGATACCTGGTTGATCCTCCAGTTGGTGGTTCCTCTCCTCAGGGTACACTGGTTTGTAGCCTGGCAACCCACAGAACATGTAGTTCTACAAAATAATATTATAATAGATAATAAAAAGCTCAAAAATAGTAAAAAAAAAAAAAGAGGAGAATTACACCTAGCTCCATTATGAGGTGAGGAAAAATATATGAACACATCAAAGACCTAATCCAATATCTAGTAACTTTGAACATGTACTTGGCCAATCACAATGTACAGAGTACCTACCATAATTGTATTTCTCAGTTAGTATGTGTACTATGAATGGTAAATTTAGCAGGCTGTATAGTGAACAGCCTGCTAAATTTAAGAGTTTGTTTGAATTGAAATCCTTCCCCCTCTACTTGAACTTTTACTCGCCTTATTTTCTTGTTCTGCACCTTTTTTCCACTCAGATTTATGGCCCACATGCTTAGTACTTGGGCCATAACTGTAGCTCCCATTGGGTGCCTACATTTGACATCAACATCTGGGAAATTGACTTTGTGTTTATTGAAAGAGAACTAGTCATGTTTGTACTGGCAATTTATTTTGCTACCTATAATTGTTGTTGTTGTTGGCCACTCTAAACTCAAAACAGTTGGTAAGTTTAATCATATTTCATATGCATTGTAACTTAGCTCACTAAGATATAATTTCTGTTTGTAGGAAACCTGCCTTACTGTCAATTTTGGATGTTTTAATCGGTTCGGTTATGGAAATGTTTGTGGATTATCACTGGAATCGCCATACATAGATGGTTTGAGTTTTCACTTTCAAATGTATTAAGTGTTTCTGTGAAATGTGTAATAATAACCAAGTGGGAAAACTTGATCATTCCATTAGTAAGAGGTATGTAATCAGAGTAGCCATTTGGATGTGTTTACCTTAAGAGCTGCTAAGAGAGGTCCAAGATCATACCTCTGATTTGCACACCCAAGAACAAGAACATTTAACAAAGCACGCAAAACTGCATTGATGACCTGAAAGTATCAAAGCGAGAGCAATTTATGGCTTGAGGGTGAGAATGAGTCCCATGCACAGGCCCTGTTTTTGTTCACGTATCACCAGTAGTCAAAAATTTGCAAACTGTTTCCTGTTTCACCTTTTACACCCTAATATCAGTCTGCATATTCTCCATAGTGCATTCTAGACATTTTTCAAGGAGCTGACAAGGAGAGTTTGTTTGACAATCAAGAGCTTCTTTAGTGGGTGATAATTTCCTATATTCTTGTGACCATGATGTATGATTCAGGAGTGAATTATTGTAAGGAGAAATTAGATGCTAGTCACTCTTAAGGATTTAATATTCCTGTGTTCATGTTAGAGGTACTGCAGCTGCTTTTTTCTTAATAAAAAGGTCTTTATATAGGTATCAAAACAATAGTTTTGGGTACACAAATCACAACTGATCTGTAAAGGGAAAAAAAAACTAATCCTTACCCTGAAATGTTCAATCTCTGTTCCACATGAGTTTGGGTTGGAAGTTTGCAGAAGGTCCAGAAGAAGGTTGAATGCTGGTGTAATGAATTTATCATCCAAATGTAATCCATTGGATGACCTGGTGTTTACACAAAATCATGTAAAAGCAAGAGCTTATGATTATGCTTATATGTGCATGCCTCAAGAGAACATTGGTATTGATACTGCCACTGCAAACTTCAGATTACTAGTCTAAATGCTCTACTGGTATGCTTCACCAGATTGCAATCGTAACATAATAATAACACCATCAAACATATTGGAAAACACCAATCAATTCAAATACCAAAATGAAGCTGTGGTAAAGGGTGTTTGATATGCACCAGAAATCAGATAATTCTCTAGCTAAATTTAAATGGCCCTAGCCCTTTTTTTTATTCAAACTTGAAGAATATTCTCCCATAACTTGACACTATTCTCCTGCTGTTTCCTCTTTTTAACTCTTCGACACCTAGAAGTGATTAACACATAATTTCTCCTCCACATTCAAATATATTATCTGGTTAACAGGTTATGAGAACCGATAAGTTTCATCTTGAACATGTTTTCTTGATATAAGACAAGATTTTCCTGTCTAACTCTCAAGGAAATGTGTGGTGGCCAGGAAGAGTTACTAGACAGTTGTAGTGTGGCAGTTAAAGGGTTAATGAATACACTAGAGGTAACATTATTCTACTCAACCCGTCTATTGGCAGATTAGTCCACATGTTTGAAAAATGAAAAAAGTAATGAATTAAGATGAAATACCTCATGCATATATTAGCCACACATTGTATAGTGTTGCAGAGAACATCAGTCTCCTGTGACTTGTCCCTGCACAGTCCCACCAGCACCCCATCTTTACCTAATAGTCTATCACCAAACTAAAGCAGAGATAAAATTTCCAGTTTAAAATTTCAACTTATATTGCACACCCTCAGATGATGATGCTATGAAATACAGAAAACCATGAATACCACAATGGTTTAATGCCTTTTCTCATGTTAGAAGGAAAAAGACAGTAAGTCTTCAGAAAACTAAACTCCAGAAAACAATGGTAATGAATTTGTTTAGTCTGTTTAGTTTATTTCATGTTGGTCATCAAAATGGTCAAAATGTCATGGACTCACGAGGAACAGCGGAGTGAGTCCGCAACAAATTTTGACCATTGCTGAGAGTACAGACCAGGCTAGACCACTGTAAAATGATTCCTTTTTTTTTTTATCACAATATCAATGTCAAAATTCCCAAGACATCCATGTTTGAGAGCTGATAAAGGCATTACATGACATGTTGACATGAGCAGTGTTGTCTGCACTCTTATCGCTGATGGCAAGTTGGCTAATCAGATTGCCACATTACTGCCAATTGTGGTAAATTAACCTATTGTCAGAAGCTTACTACCGGTTCAAGTTATCGGTCTTTTGTTTCTATTATAATAGGTTATACTATGTGCGAATTGTATCTGTACTTTATTTGTCAGACAAATAAGAATAAAGAGTGTTTGTTTGTCTGTTTGATTCATATTTATGGTTTTGAGGTTTGCCTACATGTCCTGAATTTTACTGATTTTCTGAGTTTTCCATGCAAAAGTGACCGAAAAATTAAAAGTCGTGATCAGAAAGTGTCACATGATTTTGCTCACATGATCTCCATCGTGGTCCAACTCTAAGGACAATGAGTATGAGAGTAAGACAACTTTAAATCACAATGCCTCTTACAATGACACCCATAAATTAAAATAAATTCTCATTCATTCACATGTACGTTTATCAATACCTGTTCACAGAGTGACCCATTTTCATAAAGAGTAGATCCTAAAGCTCGTAAAATGTTCAGCAAAGTCCACTTTTTACAAATCTTGATGCAGTTAATGAGGAAGCTGGTGAGATGATTCAGTGTTTCCTGGTTGAGGTCAACCTGTAGTTCAAAGTTAAGATCATTGTAAGTACAAAGAAAAAATAAAGACAAAAAAATCAGTTCAGGACTGTACACTGAAGAAGTCAAGTAGTTTTACCTGAACTTCCTTCTGCTTAAAGGAGTCTATCAGATGTCGCTTGTGGATTTTCTCACACACCCCTTCATTTATAATAGATTTTGATCTACAGACTGAATTCATCCAAACATAGACCCTTGGATAACTAGGAAGTAGCATTTACTGAAAATATAAAAATGCTACAGGGAAAGGATTGAGAGCTGAGCAGTGGAAATAACAATCATCAAATCAAAATGACTTTCTTTGGGGTCATTACGCTTTGGGTAAAGAATTAAATACCTTTTGCTTTGCTAGCAGATTAACAATCAGTTGACAGAACTTTGTGCTGAGAAAGTCATCATTCCCTCCTGACTGTATGAGTGTACAACATTTACACAGTACTTGTAAAGCACTCTGGAAATAACAAAATTTTCATTTAAAAATCCCACTGTCCAGCCAAAAAGGTTCAAACTTAAGGTAAAGTCTGTTCTCCAGCCAACTGTCCCACCCAGCCACTAAGCTAATCTAGCTGTTTCTGTGGTTTAAAGTGACTGTGAGCATTGCTACTCCATCTGGATAGAAATTATAGCAGTCCATTACAGATTAGCCACCCTCCCTCCCCCCCCCAACTCCCTTTCCCTCCCTTCCCAGAACCTATTTTTGTCATTTTTGGAAGAGAGGCACATTGAGGCAAAAGTGTCTGACCCAAGAACACAATTCAATGACAATTCAATGACAATTCAATGACTGCTCACAATTCAATGACAATATACTGAATCAAAATATGGCGTCCAATTTGAATTACTATTGTTCTGGACTTGCTAGCCTCTCACAAATGTGATAATCCTTTTGTGTTTCCTCCTGAAGAGGAGGCTAGTAAGTCCAAAACAATGCTAATTCAAATTTGACGCCATATTTCGATTCGGTGAATTTGATGACAATTCAATGACAATTCAATGACAATTCAATGACAATTCAATGACAGTTCAATGACAATTCAATGCAATGACAATTCAATGACAATTCAATGACAATTCAATGACAGTTCAATGACAATTCAATGACAATTCAATGACAATTCAATGACAATTCAATGACCATGTCAGGTCTAAAGCCTGTGCTTCTCACACTGCAGTCCAACGTGCTTGCCACTATACTATCACAGCCCTGATCCACCGAGAGAAATAAAAATGCTAGTAAAGAATATGCCAACTTTAAATGGTCTTAAATGGCCTTCTGCATCCATGCATTAGATCACACAGACACCAGGGGAGTTGATCTTATCTAAAATCGACAAGGACAAAGCTCCAAGCACCCCAACATTGCTATAAAAAATAGACATAATAAGGAAAACCAGCTTTTGCACCACATCATTCAATAGATTCAATTGCATGTGAAGTGCTTTTATCAGACATCAATACCTTAAAGTTTATATTAGGTGACAATCAAGAGATATCCGCGAGGATATTTGATGCCTCTTAAGAATAATACAATAACTTACATTTCTTTTCTTATTGCTGTTGCATAATCAGCAATTCATTTGAGCTATCATTAATCCTATTAATTCCGCCATTCACTTCTTGTCACATTATAAATATTTGTTATGTAGTGTACATTGTCCCAACCGTAATATGTGCAGAAATGCTACCAAGCATATTATAAACTCGTGAGGTTAGTTCTACATAATTATGATTATTACTTTGATTACCGTGTGTATGAATAAAAAACTTTTTGCAGAACCGAGTAGTTAACAATTGCTTGATATTTAAGAACTCATCTTATGTATTCTAGTTTGAGGGGAGACGATGACTGGAGCTTAACGTAACAGAGAACATGTGTTTAATAAAAATTAATAAATATAAAAATAAATTAACACGTTTTCCCACCACTAAAATACCGACGAGAAAACGGCTCACCTCTTCGTTGTCCACCACACTTGTTGCATAATCCAAAGAATTCAGTTCGTCTAGTATTACGTTAACGTTTGAGTTTAATGATCGGTCAGATGACGACTCCTGCAGTTTTGAAATCCTACGAGCCGCGTCCTTCCAGCAAAGTTTGTCATCTTCATACGACATTTCAGCTATTACTCGCTTTGGGATCCAATCCCATCAATTTATATAAATTTTCAGTGATATTTTTTGGCGTAGAAAAAATAAAAGCAAACACCTTTAAGCCTTGGTTAAGTGCTTAGTTCCGAAATAAATATTGTCGTTCAATCTTTGACATGCTGGCCACCATTTTACTTTTATACGAATACCCACTGACCAAGATATTACTGTTTCAGTGGGAAAACAAGCTCGAGCAAGGGCGGGGAAGGGGGCGTTAACTCCGGGAGGTTATGTGCGCCGCAAAGTTCTTGTGCGGAAACAGTCATTTTATGTGGAACATCAGAAACAGTCGTTTTATATGGCACTCGCTACACTGGACTAGAGTGACGTCCTCAACGCGGTGGACATAAACAAGGCAGTCGAGGTGCTTGAGGAAAAGATTCGTGCAGCGATGAATGAGTTTATGCCGCAAAAATCTGTACGCATGTCATCGCGTGACCCAGTTTGGACGTCCCCATTAGTCAAGTGTATGCTGAGGACTAAGTCCCGTATATCTTTAAACAACAAGGAACGTCTGTCTTTATTTCATAAGCGCATTTCTGAGCTGATAACCGAGAACAGAAGAAAACCGGCTGTCATTGGTAGCGGTGAGTGGTGAAAGGGCGTGGACGCCCTATCGCAGAGTCGCAGGTCATCGTTGATAAATTTGGACAAGAACTCTCTAGTTCGTCTGAACGACTGCTTCGCCAACCTGTGCTATGATGACACTTACGTTAGACCTATTGATACGGATATCCCGGACAGTGTAAAGCCCCCGAAAATTATCTGAGTGGTGTGTCTGGAATACCTTAGTTCATGAAAAGAAAACGGCAACGGGACCAGACGCGACGAACTCCCGTACTGGATCTGGAAAGACTGTGCTGAGCAACTCACACTAATCGTCACTCACGCTTGGAATCTGTCGCTGTCTACTCATACATGGCCAGACTCCTGGAAGAGGGCAAATGTTGATTCTCTCCCCAAAGTGAACATGCCTCTAGAGGACTCAGACTACCGTGGTATTAATGTTACTCTCGTTATTGCGCGGTTGTTCGAGAAGGTCGTGTATCGTACACAAGCACAGTGAGCCATTGAGAACAACCTGAGCCACACCCAAGTTGCATATAGACAGGCAGGTAGTTGCACAAATGCCTTGCTCGCTATCCAGCACCAGACATACAAGTATTTAGATAGTAGTGACTGTAGCGCAGCGCGAATTTTTACCATGGACTTCAGTAAGGCTTTCGCGATTTTGTGAACCATGCCATTTTGTTTGCCAAACTGAAACAGCTACCTCTAAATCCGTACATTATCAATTGGTATCATAGTTTCCTCTATGCAAGACAACAAAGTGTTGTTAGTTATTTTTTAGGACAGTGGAAATCTGTCAATAGAGGAACCACGCAAGGTAGTGTAAGGGAACTGTATCTTTTTAATATATTTTTGAATGATTTGGAGATTTTTTTTGATGGCTGCCCTGTGCTTTTTAAATATGCCGATGATTCCACTATTCTTTCGCCTAACACTAGGAATAGTGACCCATCTGCCGACTTAGTAGGACAGTTCTTAACATGGTGTAAAGACAATAGAATGGTCTGCAACCCTTGCAAATGTAAAGAGCTGGTTGTTAGAAAGAAAAATCACAATGTACTCTACTCTCCAATTAATAATATTCCCCAATGTAATAGCTTCGTTTTATTAGGAGTAACTTTACAGGGTGACGGAAAATTTGATGAGCACGTAAGAACTAAGCTTGTCAAACAAACAAGTGTTTGCACGTCCTACGAAAATTGAGAAAGGAACAGTACTCTCAAGCAGAGATTGATCACCTTTTTATATCCATTGTTTTGCCTAATTTTAGCTATGCGCTTTCAGTCTATGGGGCATCTGAGTCCGATCTTACGGTTGTACAAAATTTTTTAGACCGATGTCATACAACGAATCAAAATATGGCGTCCAATTTGAATTGCTATTGTTCTGGACTGACTAGCTTCTCACACATGTGATAATCCTTTTGTGTTTCCACGTCAAGACGAGGCTAGTAAGTCCAAAACAACGGTAATTCAAATTGGACGCCATATTTCGATTTGGTGAATAAACGCCGTTTTATCCCATTTCCAGTTTTTATTAAGAACCTTTCAAACAAACAAGAGCGAAACATTTTGAATAAATTAAAATCAACGGATTGCCACCCCTGAAAGACATCATTCCTGTCCAGAAGACATATGTACACAATTTTAGGGAAAAAAAGGCTGCGGACGCCCGAAAATTAATACACAGCGCTTCATGAACACCTTTGTAAATAGGTTGATATTTAAGCTCCATTTATTGTAATGTTTTTCCGGATTCACTATAATATAAGATATGTAGTTTTATCTTAGGATGGAATAAAGACTATTATTATTATTATTATTATTATTATTATTATTACACATTGTTGTAATAACTCATGTGCAGTTGTGAAATAGAAAACTGAATTTAATTATTTTGGGAATTATTACTTTGAAAATTAGTGCAGTTCTATAATAAGGATATGGTTAAACTGTATTTATGGTCCTTGGTGAAGAAAGGTTTTGCTGTTTGATTTCTCCTTATTCTATATAAGGGCTGAGTTGTTCAAAACTTAAGAAAATTTCAAATAATTCTTTTTTTTTAATCAAATGAATTGTCACCCACCTCGTATTTTTTTTAAATACATAAGCCAAGGAGTATTCTCTGCCGTCTTTTTATTATGTGAATCCTACAACAACTGTAAACTCTACAGCATAACTCTACTTAAACTGAGTGGAGGATACGCAAGAATTCTCGAAACTAGCTATCTGTTAGTTTCGTTTGAGTCATGAGCAACAGGTCCTCAAAAATGAGTAGTGAAGCCACAAGCATTTGGTTACACCGTTTTGCGAGAGATTATGATCAGGGAACCATTTTTAACAAGTACCGATATACCAATAGGTCATTGTCGATTAAGAATGAGTCAAATGGGTTTTCCAGGCATGTGTGTCAAAGCTTACTTAAAATTAAGAGAGGGATTTAGAAGCAGTGAAAGAAGGAAACATCGAGACCTCGAAAGAAAGCTTAATTCAAAGATTTCCATGCATTTTTAGCAGTTAGCACAGGTAATGCTTTTATCCTCTTTATGTTTGTGTCTAAAATGGAACGCCCATTATATTCTACTTCGGTACCCCGCTCAAACGAATACAAAAAACATTTATCATTCATTAAGCAACCGCAATTGGGGTGTATCAACACAACCCGTATGCGGACTAAAAGAACGGGAAAAATGGAAAATTAAATACCAAGTGATAACGAAACCAACAACAATGATTGAACCTTATCCTTATTGTAGCCTTGCTTTGCCTTGTCTGATTTTCAATGGGCGTGTCTTTTAAACAATCTGTCAGGCACTCGCGCATTAGCAGCAGCGGAGGCACCTCCAGCCCTAAGGCTATATGTAGACCGTAGTCTTGTTTGGGAAGGCCAATGGAATCGAAAGCGCTAAGCACTATCTCCCGCTCTCTAGTATAAGACAGAGGCAGAGCCGCGACTGAGTTTATAATCTCTGGTAGCCCGAGCGGGCGAAAAATGAACTCTTCGCTGTCTGCTAAAAAAGAAGCGGCCTCAAAATATCGTTGAACCGATAAATAAGGACACGTATGCTTGAAAGTTTTGGCGATAACAACCCAAGCCCCGTCTCTGTGAATGTCAGTCTTACTTCGATGAACAAAGATTCTCATAAAAGAATCTTCAACTTGAAAATCACACCTGCGCAACTGAACTAACTCGTTCAAACGAAAGAACCCCGCATAACCTAAAACACACAAAGTAAGCACTCGTAAATCGGACAGACTAGCGGAAGGAGATCCATACTAAGCAAATAAAAGCCGAATGGCCTCGGGGGTCACTGGCTTTTTCTTTTTAACAGGAACACTGAGAAGTGTCTTATCAGGCTCTATTAAAGATAAAACCAACGAGGACTTACGGGGGTCGGGTAGACCTGACAAATCATGCACCCACTTGAGCCCATAATGGACTTCGTCAATAGTACTGCAGGAAGCAGATTCCTGAGAAAGAACAATGAAACATATACACTAGAAGCGGGAAATATTACAATTTCATTAAACTGAGGCCCATTTTCTCCAAGTATCGAAACCTCTTTTGTATATCCCGGCGTTGGATTTGAGTAGAACTGTAGGAAATATTTGAACCAGCGCCCGGAGTCGCTTGTCTTCAACCTGTTGAAAATTAGACTACAAGGCATCTCCGAGAACTTCTACGAGGACAAGATGAAAAATACATGGCAAAATTCTTCCATACACCACTGACCGGATGCAAGGTACTCAAGGCCGTATGGGCCAAATCAAAAACAAGGATAGATAAGATAAGGTAAGGCACTCGGCATGTTAGTTTCATGCGAAACAAAAACAAATGAACTGAAGCCACTCAGCGTGAAAGAACTAAGGACCCTTAGCGCCAACTCTGACTGCCAGGACAGCGTTGTTAAACCTGTCTGAACCAATAAGTGAATCTTTATGAGATCCAAGAAAGACATCCAAGACTTTAAGACTGTCTCTCACATAGACCGCAACACCCCTTTTTTCCTTTTGTCCAAGTCTGCCCAACCTCTGTCCCGCCTGAACACATTGTAATTTGGGACATTCACTACGGCGTCCGGCATATTGGTGGAAAGATGAGTTTCACTGACAATACACACATCAATATCCTGAGATCTCAGGTCAGCCTCAAGCGCCACAGGTGCTCGTACATGACTTTTTGTTTTCGACAAGCCACAAATGTTCGTAAACAAACATTTTGGGACAGCGAAACCCTTTGATTTAACAATGGTGTTTTGTCAGTTGTGTTGACAAGCGGAATGTTGATTAAGTTACTCCGATTCACTTTCCGACCTTCAGCATTGACGAAACGGCGGCCTTGCATCACCGGGATTTTATTGGTTGAGGTGGATCGTGAAATTCGAGCCCCATATTGCCTACGGTACTTCAGAATGCCGAGTGACTTGAACTGAGATAAAACGGCCGGAGATGGCTTGAAAGCTTTGTTTCGGAGAGTCAAGAGTTCAGAGCATTTTAAAGACGCTTGTTTAGCTCGCGTTAACATCGGGTAGTTCTTATTAACTCTTCCGAAAGTCCTGTCTGTCTCTGGACCCGGTTGTGACTCGACGTCCATATCTATAGTGATATCTAGCATGATATATTTCTCCGGTACTGCAAGCAAGGTTAGACCAAGGACGCCCCACAAAACCACCGGCCGGCGAACTCTAAATTTAGGAGTAGTCGACTTGGATAAAATATGTTTGAGAAGCCAAGGACTTTCAGCTCCCCAAGGGTGATAATTGTAGGATTCTTGGGCAGCATTCAAAACGAAAAGAACTCCAAAAATGGTAAATAGGCGAAGAGCTCCAGAAAACGTGGCAGCCATGTTGGTGCCTTTACATATGTATTATAGTATTTGTTCTCCTCTGCACTTTTAATCTACTCTATACATGTGCACATGTAAACTTAAAATAAATCTCGCTAAAGCATACAGTGCAATCCATTTATCTAACTAATTTTACTCCATAATATACTATTTCTTCCCTATTACACTATTAATTACTGTTACCCTATCTAATGTTTATGCAATGGCTTAATGATCAATCCCTCTCTCGAACAAAGAGAGTAATGTACAAGTATGAAATGGATGTTTATGATCACAAAAGACATTTGTTCAAATAAGTTGAGTAAAATGCTCCTGTAAAAAACCCAGTAGGCTACTGTGAGTACATTATTTAATATATCATAGCACACGGGTTGATTATCATTCACACAATAACATTTTTAAAACCTCATTCACCGAATCGAAATATGGCGTCCAATTTGAATTAAACAATTTTTAATACAAGAGGAAAATCGAGTTTCCAGATGGGATTTGAACCCACGACTCTCCGTGATCTAGTCGGATGCTCTAACCACTGAGCTACCGGAGACTTTACGTGGAAACGCAAAAGGATTATCTACGGTGGCCCAAAAGTGTCACGGCAATTTCAATTTGGCTCCATCTTTGGCTCCATTTATTGTTTTATATTGTTTTATGAGGGAATAAATATATTACATTTGTATAACTTAACTAACTAAACTTAACTTAACTAACTTAACTAAACATAATCAACCACTACCCACAAATAGCATAGCTAGTCTCGGCGGGCAGTGTGTGGACGCTTAAACATCTTACATAAATTTCGGTTCAACAAAAGATTCAATAAATATACAAGAAACAGAAATGAAATATTAAATCATTAATTTAAAAGCAGAAATGACAGTATGAGATAAAAATACAGAAATAGAAACACATGACAATAAATAGAAGAATACATAAGTTATACACTACTATTAACTGGATTTAACTTTTGACATATCATTGATTATTCGTTCTACGTCAACATAACTATCTTGAACTTGAAGATTTTGAAATAATATTGTTGTTAGCTTTTTCTTGAAAATATCTTTTGGAAGATTCCTTAAGTTTCCTGAGATGCTATTCCAAATTTTACAACCAATCTTTGAGTATGAGTTTTTATGTTGATTTAGCCTAGAATAGTTTATGTAATAGTTACCGGCAGATGAAGATCAGGTATTATGATTGTGTATTTGGTGGGAAAGAGTGAACAAACCAGAAAGATTAGGGAGGTTAAATTGTTATGGACATCATGCATTAAGAAAGAGAAGAGTTTAACGTAAAGCATACTAATTGGCATAATATTAGCTGATATAAAATAAGGGATGGCGTGTGAATTATAGTTGGCAAAGTTCATTAATCGCACAACCCTTTTCTGGAGTATCAATATTTTTTCCATATGAGACTTAGCTGCTTGGCCCCAAGCTACAAGGCCATATGATAAATAAGGATAAACGAGTGATCTGTATATATTTAGTAATGTCGAATATGGTTCAAGATGCCTTAGTCTACAGATTACACCAATGCCTTTACTTATAATTGATGCAATATGACTGATATGATGTTTCCAGGTAAGGTTACTGTCAATAAGTACACCTAAATATTTCACATAGTCTTCACGCTCCAGGTCAATGAAATTTGTTGAAATTCCAGATCAATTGAAATTTGTTGAAATTCCAGGTCAATTTGGCCACGACAATTTCAATTAGCTCCCGGAAAAATCAACGTGGCCAAGGCAATTTCAATTTGGCCACGGCAATTTTAGTTGGCCACGGCAATTTCAATTTGGCCACGGCAATTTTAGTTGGCCACGGCAATTTCAATTTGGCCACGGCAATTTCAACTTGGCCACGGCGATATCAATTTGGCCACGGCAATTTCAACTTGGCCACGGCAATTTCAATTTGGCCACGGCAATTTCAACTTGGCCACGGTAAATTTCAATTTGGCCACGGCAATTTCAATTTCAATTTACTCACGGCAATTTCAGTTTGCTCACGGCAGTTTCAATTTATTGTTATGTTGTAGTGTTTCCGTAACATGTAGAGAATTTCCTGATACTCATAACCCTTAAAAAACAAGGATTCTAAAGTCACTCTTAGGTTAACCGCCATCTTAAACCACTATGCGTTTTACGCGCAAGTTCTACTGGGATTTTTCAGTAATTCCGCTGACATGTGGTCATATTAGTATAGGTAATCGCATGGGGCCAAGTCGGGTATGTACTTCATGGCTGAATGCCATATAGACGACACATAGTGCTAGTTCCATATAGACGACATATAGTGCTAGCCATCCTTTGACATCCCTAGCCATCCTTTACCATCCCTAGCCATCCTTTACGATCCCTAACCATCCTTTACCATCCTTAGCTATCCCTTACCATCCCTAGCCATCCCTAGCCGTCCTTTACCATACCCAGCCGTCCTTTACCATACCTAGCCATCCTTTACCATCCTTTACCATCCCTAGCCATCCTTTACCATCCTTAGCCATCCTTTACCATCCTTTACCATCCCTAGCCATCCTTTACCATCCCTAGCTGTCCTTTACCATCCCTAGCCATCACTAACCATTCCCAGCCATCCCCATCCATCCTTTACCATCCTTAGCTATCCCTAGCCATCTTTTACCATCCCTAGCCATCCCTAGCTGTCCTTTGCCATCCCTAGCCATCACTAACCATTCCTAGCCATCCCCATCCATCCTTCACCATCCTTAGCTATCCCTAGCCATCTTTTACCATTCCTAGCCATCCCCAGCCATCCTTTACCATTCATAGCCATCGCTAGCCATCCCTAGCCATCCTTTACCATCCTTAGCTATCCCTAGCCATCCCTGGCCATCCCCATCCAACCTTTACCACCCCTAGCCTTCCTTTACCATCCTTATCTATCCCTAACCATCCTTTACCATCCTTAGCTATCCCTAGCCATCCATAACCATACCCAGCCATCATTTGCCATCTCCAGCCATCCTACACGTATGTACCTATAGTCCGGACGCTGTCTCCTTCCCTGTCAAAAGAGAAAACGGAGCGATAGAGAATTAAGGGTACAGTGTCTGGACTAATGGTTAGGGAACGAGTGAAATATATTCAACACGACAAATAAAATTCATACCTTTTCTGAAATAGGTAAAACGTAAAGTCAACTTTTCTTATTTATTTTTTATCATACACTCCTTTCACATTCGCAGGATATTCTAATTTGTATCATATCTGCTAGTGCCATTCCTTTTGAAATGCTAGCATTGTTCGTATCTAGACTGTATTAATGACCCGATCCAAGTCAAATAATCAATGTTAAAGGTGCTGTTACTCGGGGCAACTCGCCCAACGCTCTAAAAAATTAACTATTTCGAGTTCAAAAGTTTTGAATTCAGATAAAAAACTCGGAACTTAGCCAAAGTCAAGTTTGTGCTAGAAGTCGTTGTGTTTGTCATGTTTACTCCTTATAAGCTTTTTGCGAAACAGCGTTGCGCGAAAAATCGGCGTTGCAAGTTGCCCCGTGTAACACCACCTTCAAATAAACTAAAATATTCCATGGAGAAAAAAAACACTTCCTGGCTGATAAAAGTCAGAAAGAAAGAACCCAAAAAAAGAAAGAAAAGAAAAGAAAAGAAAAGAAAAAAAGAAAGAAAGAAGAAAACTAGCCATATATCCAAAATTTGCGATATCCTCATTTCAGTTCCATTCCTTAAATTACTTCGGGATCATTTCGGGCACAGCTTGGGGATCATTTGGGGTCGGGGATCATTTGGGGTCGGGGATCATTTCGGGTCGAGGATCATTTCGGGTAGAGGATCATTTCGGGTATTGTACAGTTTATTTTTCATCATCTCTTTATTATTCATTTATGAATCAAGCAACACAAGTTGTTCTCATTAATATTTATTCATTCATTTATTCACTCTCTCATTCATGATCCTGTACTTCTAAAAAGAGTATAATTATTATAACTGCGAACTATATAGAGGATATTACACGGTAGCGAGAAGCTATCAATTTTGTTTTCGACTGTTGAAAACACCAGCGAGCGCAGCGAGTAATTAAATGCTATTTTTAAATACAAAAATTAAATTTGAATCTTCAGTCCAACATGTAATGTTCTTTTCATTATAAGAACAAACTTTATACAATGCTAAAATTCTTCGATTGCAAGCATTTCCAAGAGAATCAAAAGACAAAGACATGGCGGCCATGTTGGTGGTATTGACAATAGATGCTAACGAGGAATGCTTTGTTAAAATACCACGAACATGGCCGCGATGACGTAACGTGCAATCGAAGAATGGTTGGGTTTCAGGTGACGTCACAAGCTTTGCTGAAGTTAGTGTCCGCCATGTTGGTGTCCCTCGGGTGTCAAATTTATGAATAATTAGTCGATTTCTATAGTGAAGCCCTCTCTCTTATCGCCGTATTATTTCGCCAACTACATGAATATCCAGGAAGAAAAAGGCGATAAAAGTATCTAGCATTCATCTTAAGGTATCCCAGTGCTCTCTGAGTATGCCGAAAGCTTAGAGAGTTGGAAGGAAAGATGTTTGCAAAAGATCTCATAACGGCAAGTAATTCATGGCAGTCTCCATATAGACTCCCTGTTACCCAGTCTCCATATAGACTCCCTGTTACCCATTCTCCCTGTGTACCCTGTGTACCCTGTGTACCCGTGTGTACCCTGTGTACCCTGTGTACCCTGTGTACCCATGTGTACCCTGTGTACCCTGTGTACCCGTGTGTACCCTGTGTACCAGTGTGTACCCTGTGTACCCTGTGTACCCTGTGTACCCATGTGTACCCTGTGTACCCTGTGTACCCTGTGTACCCATGTGTACCCTGTCTACCCTGTGTACCCTGTGTACCCTGTGTACCCTGTGTACCCATGTGTACCCTGTGTACCCTGTGTACCCTGTGTACCCTGTGTACCCATGTGTACCCTGTGTACCCTGTGTACCCTGTGTACCCTGTGTACCCTGTGTACCCTGTGTACCCATGTGTACCCTGTGTACCCTGTGTACCCATGTGTACCCTGTGTACCCTGTGTACCCTGTGTACCAATGTGTACCCTGTGTACCCTGTGTACCCTGTGTACCCTGTGTACCCTGTGTACCCTGTGTACCCATGTGTACCCCGTGTACCCCGTGTACCCCGTGTACCCTGTGTACCCGTGTGTACCCTGTGTACCCTGTGTACCCCGTGTACCCCGTGTACCCTGTGTACCCTGTGTACCCATGTGTACCCTGTGTACCCTGTGTACCCTGTGTACCCACGTGTACCCTGTGTACCCTGTGTACCCTGTGTACCCATGTGTACCCTGTGTACCCTGTGTACCCATGCATATCATGTATACCCTTGTATACCTCGTATACCCTTGTATACCTCGTATACCCTTGTATACCTCGTATACCCTGTCTACCTTGTGTACCCTCTCCTCCCTGTATATTCATGTATACCTAAGTATACCCTGTATATCGTGTATACAGGAAACCTGGCAAACATCAGTTGGAATGAATGGAAGCTCTCTGGCCGTGCACAATCTCGTTTTCTATGTTCACAAATGAATTATGAGTAACTATTTATGATTTTATCAGCCCGGTGGGGAAATCCCATATAAAATGGACTGGGATGCTCGTCTGGAATTTTGAAATAAACTCCTAAAGGAGACGAATGTATGTAGGGTACACAGGGTACACAGGGTACACAAGGTACACACGGGTACACAGGGTACACAGGGTACACAGAGTACACATGGGTACACAGGGTACACAGGGTACATAGGGTACACAGGGTACACAGGGTACACATGGGTACACAGGGTACACAGGGTACACAGGGTACACAGGGTACACAGGGTACACAGGGTACACGGGGTACACGGGGTACACGGGGTACACATGGGTACACGGGGTACACAGGGTACACGGGGTACACAGGATACACATGGGTACACAGGGTACACAGGGTACACAGGGTACACATGGGTACACAGGGTACACAGGGTACACAGGGTACACAGGGTACACGGGGTACACGGGGTACACGGGGTACACGGGGTACACGGGGTACACATGGGTACACGGGGTACACGGGGTACACGGGGTACACGGGGTACACGGGGTACACGGGATACACATGGGTACACGGGGTACACGGGGTACACGGGGTACACGGGGTACACGGGGTACACACGGGTACACGGGGTACACACGGGTACACGGGGTACACACGGGTACACGGGGTACACACGGGTACACGGGGTACACACGGGTACACGGGGTACACACGGGTACACGGGGTACACGGGGTACACATGGGTACACGGGGTACACGGGGTACACGGGGTACACGGGGTACACGGGGTACACGGGATACACATGGGTACACGGGGTACACGGGGTACACGGGGTACACATGGGTACACGGGGTACACGGGGTACACGGGGTACACGGGGTACACGGGGTACACGGGGTACACGGGGTACACGGGGTACACGGGGTACACGGGGTACACGGGGTACACGGGGTACACGGGGTACACATGGGTACACGGGGTACACGGGGTACACGGGGTACACGGGGTACACAGAGTACACGGGGTACGCAAGGTACACGGGGTACACATGGGTACACGGGGTACACAGGGTACACATGGGTACACAGGGTACACAGGGTACACATGGGTACACAGGGTACACAGGGTACACAGGGTACACAGGGTACACATGGGTACACAGGGTACACAGGGTAAACATGGGTACACAGGGTACACAGGGTACACAGGGTACACAGGGTACACAGGGTACACAGGGTACACAGGGTACACAGGGTACACAGGGTACACAGGGTACACAGGGTACACATGGGTACACAGGGTACACGGGGTACACAGGGTACACGGGGTACACAGGGGTACACAGGGTACACGGGGTACACAGGGTACACGGGGTACACGGGGTACACATGGGTACACGGGGTACACGGGGTACACGGGGTACACGGGGTACACATGGGTACACAGGGTACACAGGGTACACAGGGTGCACAGGGTACACAGGGTACACAGGGGTACACAGGGGTACACAGGGGTACACAGGGTACACAGGGTACACAGGGTACACAGGGTACTCAGGGAGAATCGGTAACAGGGAGTCTATATGGAGACTGGGTAACAGGGAGTCTATATGGAGACTGCCATGAATTACTTGCCGTCATTGGGGTTGACCCTGCAAGCATACCAGCCGAGAAGTTTAGTCCAAAATGCTTGCCTCCTGTGGAAGCGTCGGACTTGCTGAGTTACCTCGTTCTTGAGACCAGCTTCTACACCAAGAAGGAGTTCAAGGCGTTCAAGAGTCTAGAGGCGTTTAATCAAATGGTGTCGGGGTTTGTAACCTCAGTTGTAGGCAAAGTAATCGCCGGCAAGTATGCCGTGAGAGCACGAGTTTGGCATTCACAGCATATGAATGATCCTTTAGTGAACATTTGGGTCATTTCCGAAAACGATGGGACTATTTTGTCAGCCCATTGCTTGGGATGCAAAGCTGGACTGGCTGAGTCATGCTCACATATCGCGAGTGTTTTATTTATGTTAGAGGCAACTACCAGAATTCATGGCAAGGTCGCTGGGTGTCACGAAAACTCAGACACCGAAAACTCAGGTCCCTCGAAGTGTTCTCCAAGCTTCCGAAGTGCTCCATAATTCGATAGTGCATAGCATAAAGCATGAACCAATGTTTTTATAATATAACCGGTGGAATAATGCAACAAATCCGACGCGAAAGACGAACAACAATATCAAGAGTGATTCTTCAGTGAGGCGAATCGTGACGGCGCTGATGCCGAGTCTTCTTCTGCGTTGTTTTTCTCTTTCTGCCTCATTTAAGAACTCTAGCCCAAGGGTCGCAAAATTGTCTTCGTTTTGGGACTGGTGGGCCGAGTCTCTGTTTGTATCTATTATTATCGCGAAATATTTAAGAATTTTAACAGAGCGACAACAAGGATCTGTGCGACGAAGTACAAAAAGGTAAACAAACGTCCCTTTCGGCTCGTCAAAATCACGCCACATTTTAATACTTTGGTGTTGGAGCGAGCGCATTTGATCCCGTTAACTGTGAATGAAAAGTTCAAAATTAACGAGAAAAATGGAGGAAATCTAAGCTAAATGAAGTCTTGTGTCACTCTAAAATGTTTTAATACTCAACCATAGGACGATTTTGCGAAACGTGCAACTTGCGGCCTTGCTTTTGCTGCTTCAGTTGGATGAAGACCCAAAAGGTCAAAATACACGAGGGATTACCAGGAGTGATCATTAGTCGAGTTTATCTCTTGAATTTTCGAGGAGTCTGAGTTTTCGGGGTGTGAGTTTTCGCGACACCCCAAGCTTACTTGCACTCAGGTAAAATGCTCATGGATTTTGCCGACATAGGTCAATGAAGTGCCGTATGCGAGGGCTAAAGACATCGATTTCTCATCGGCTAAGAAGCCCAAAGAAAAGCTCGACCAAAAAATCGAGGATCTACAACAGCCGCAAGCCTCGAACAATACAACAACTTCTAGTTCCTCCTATTCTTCGCCTTGATTTGTGATGATCTTTGGTATAGCGCATTAGATCATATATATATATATAATGAATTTTGCGCTCTAGAAATAATAAAATTATTAAATTATTATACGAAAAAATCCTTAGTCTTTATGCTTTCCACTTTTGATCGAACAGCCAACAATAATGCATAAAACCATCCCTTCTTTCTCACATGAACTCTTCGTTAGATACAGTTTGTTTACGCTGAGGAACACCAAGATGGCGGATAGTAACCGTTGCTAAGGTATTGGTCACGTGGGTGAAACCCAAGGATAGAAACAAGTCATATTTTTTTTTACTATGCGTTAGGGCTGTAACCAGGAAAGGGGGGGGGGGGGGGGGGGGGAAGGGGGGCACAGAGTGCACGTGCGCCCTCCCATGAAACTAAAAGTTCCGCTGATCCGTGATCATTACAATTATAGCTGTTTCCAAAGATAATAGAAATTGGGTATAAGCAGTGGCAGTGTTCTGTCATTGCAAAAATGCACCATCCCGGTAAAATCCCTGGTTACGGTCCTGTAATACGAGTATTTTATTTTCCTGTAAAACAGTGTTTTCCAATTTTAAAGAAAGTTCGTAATTTATACTTAAAAGTACTAATAAAATCATAGAAATAGAATTGGAATTTCGGTTTACTGAGGTTTTCCGGTTATAAAGTTTGCACTCCGTTATATCATATTACATGTCAGAAAACTCTACACATGTCAGAACATTCTCCACAAGTACTATCATCCAAAATCAATTTAATTTTACAACCACTGTACGTTCAACATAGTGTAGTATAATAGTGCTTTTTATCAGTTTATTCCTTGTAGTAAACAAGCTCCCAAGGTAGAAGATAAAACACCTTTCCTTTTGTTCGTGATAGGATGTTAACCAAACGGGAACAGCTAATTTGAAAGCTATGAAGTTACTACATTATTTGTAGCAGGCTTCCTATATGACTGCCTTCTGAACAGATTTGGTTTGGTATTTTCTAAGCCGTGATAGAGAAAAGTCTATCGTTTAAAAAGCGGTGGTTCGAAAAAAAGAAAAAAGTTTGCTGTATCCGTGACTGGTATATTACATTTACTATCCTGCTAAATGTAACGGTCGAATGAATTATAGTTCAATGCATCAATTCCGTAAGCAAGAGTACGGGCTGCGATACTTTTGTGTTTTTCAAAGTTTAATTTTCCTTCCACTTGCTTCTTTGTTTTTTCACTCGCTTGCATTCTGAGCTCCCGTGCAAAGCGCGAGTTAACAACATGATTGTATAAATGTGCAATCGGTGAGAAGAAAATAATCATGGTAACAATTCGAAAAGAGATCTTCTGACGATTCAAGTACTAGTAAAACCATGGTAAAACAAAGGGAAAAACATATGCACGCACCCAAACAGCTTTCTCGTGTCGTTGAAGTGTGAGACGTGCCTGACAAATATATTCCTGGGGGCTCCTATGAGAACTTTTGGCAAGGACCTGATCACCATGGAATATCATTGGTAGACGTAAGAGCGAATCCTATTGGTTACGACGTATGTGGACAGTTCTACCACGGAGGTCCAAACTGCCACATTACAGAAATGTACCCTGGAGAGGATGTGGGTACAAGATTGATTAAAGGGGTGAAAATGCAATTTTGCTTTTAGAATTTACTTTTTAAACTACTTGCAAAAGATTGGATTGACTTTTTATCTAGCTATGTTTTCGAAACTCAATATCTATTTTTTGTTTACAATAATTTTCTATTTTTCTTTCTTAAATGGATCTGAATAAATTTAATTTATTAGATGAGGTACATTTCCTGCAAAGACACGCGGAAAAACGGAAAAATCCTTCCTTTTTGATGCCTAATAGCTCGAACACCACTCCTTTTCTTCGAGTATTTGAATACTCAAATAATGAACTTCGAGTGAAAGACTTTAAAAAAAAATTCATTAAAGAATTCTGTAGATCCAGTAACTACCTTAAAATGAAGAGGAAAAAACCTATGTAAAAGGACAAACGCTGAGTCAAAAATCGAAGTTAGTTCGTCAAGTATGGGTCTGTAATGTAATCGAACATGAAATGACGTCAAAAATGATCCAAAACCAAGTGAACCATGGCTTTACATTTGAGAAAAAAGAATAGGCAAATGAAACTTCCAGAGGGTCCTGAAGGAGCCATTTTTAGGGGCTGGGAAATGGGATTTTATTACATACATACATACGTTAATTGACCACTCCTCATGGGGGCTTTACAGGGCCAATTCCCACCCAGAAACCACCCCAGGGGAGGACATCCATCACACAGTAATCTCGCGCGTGGGAAATTAACGTCTCCTACCCCTAGCCCTGCAGGAGACGGGACCTCCATTTATTCGTCCCTATCCGAGAAGACTAGAGTATCTAACCATTTCTTGATGTTATAGAAAGGTAGCATATTCTTCTCACTTGTTTTAAGACCTTGAGTGTTGGTCCGGCCGGGACTCGAACCCTCGACCTCCCGCACAACAGTCCAGAGCTCTATCCATTGAGCTAACTGGGTGGGATTCATAAACACAAAAACAATAAAACAATAAAAGAATGAGAATGGGATTTATATTTGAGAAAAATAGGCTGGGATTGTGAATTTGAACTGGTATTTCAATAACATTTTGGCTGGGAAAATGGGATTAGGACCCCCCCCTTCAGGACACTCCTTCCAAGAATGTCAAAAATAATATTTTCTTCTACTCTTGTATTAATTTGTATTCTGTTGTTAATTCCCGAATAGAGATGTAACTCAGAACTAGTAATTCTACAGCAAAAACAAGGGTTTTCATTTAAGAATTAGAGTAGCAGGAGAATGGGAAGAAGTAGCAGGAGAGGCAGTCTGAATGAGCAAAGCTCTTTCATGGTGCAAGCTTTGCTTGTTCCCTCTAGGGGGATCTGGGGCCTGCCCCCACCCCCCAAGGAAAAATGTGGATTTTTAAAACCTCTGAGATGTTCTTTCCTGTTGTCTAAGGTACAATTTTGTTCCCAGTTGCTGATTTTAAAACAATGTATTACCTAACGATATTTTATTCTTTGAATTTGGTTAGCAAGCAAGTAAGTAAGGTTCAATCAAGACCTCTAACCTTTTTACTCCTCAAGTCATATCAAATAGGTCACAATCTACCTCCCCAAATAATATACACTGCACCATTAAATGATGGCTTGGGAGGGCTAGTGATGGTAAAAGACGGCTAAGGATGGCTATAAATGGCTGGGGAGGGCTAGGGATGGTACATGATGGCTGGGTATGGCTATGGATGGTAAAGGATGGCTGGGATGGATAGAGATGGTAAAAGATGGATAGGGATGGTAAAGGATGGATAGGGATGGTAAATGATGGCTAGGGATGGTAAAGGATGGCTAGGGATGGTAAAGAATGGCTAGGGATGGATAGAGATGGTAAGGACGGCTGGGTATGGCAAGGGATGGTAAAGGATGGCTAGGGATGGTAAATGATGGATAGGGAAAGTAAAGGATGGATAGGGATGGTAAAGAATGGCTAGGGATGGATAGAGATGGTGAAGGACGGCTAGGTATGGCAAGGGATGGTAAAGGATGGCTAGGGATGGTAAATGATGGATAGGGATGGTAAAGGATGGATAGGGATGGTAAAGGAAGGAGAGGGATGGTAAATGATGGATAGGGATGGCAAACGATGGATATGTCTTCTATATGGCATTCAGCCTTGAAGTACATACCCTGAGTCAGGCCGAGTAAAATTAAGGATTGATATCACGCGTGTTTTCAGAGGTTGCTGAAGTTGCCTGAGTCGCGCAGCGACGAGGGCAATTTCTGCATATAATATAAGGGGCAGAATGTTTTCTTACTGATCTCGTGCTAAACGGGACGCCATTGTTACAAAACAAACAGAAATTTCTTTACTTTGTCAGCCGTTACTAAGCGATTTTCAGCTAATCACTTACAAGTAATTTTGTCCGGGGCAATTACAAAAATTAAGAAAAAATGCCCTCTGTCTTGACCAATCACAATTCAGTAATTTTGCCCCTTATATGATAAAATTTGAAATTGCCGTGAGTAAATTGAAATTGAAATTGCCATGGCCAAATTGAAATTTGCCGTGGCCAAGTTGAAATTGCTGTGGCCAAATGGAAATTGCCGTGGCCAAGTTGAAATTGCCGTGGCCAAATTGAAATTGCCGTGGCCAAATTGAAATTGCCGTGACACTTTTGGGCCACTGTAATTATCCCATGTGTGAGAGGCTAGTAAGTCCAGAACAATAGCAATTCAAATTGGACGCCATATTTCAATTTGGTGTATAGTGGTGTACAACAGATGGAAATAGTTTTTAAATGATGGTCTCAGGAAATCCATGAAAAAGATGATCAGTGGTGATACAAATCCTAAACTTGAAAGTCCATTTACATTCTTGTAGATCTCCATTCTTATATTGTTTTCAAAAACTCAACATTCTTACATAAATAGGTGGTAATTTCTGTATACAAAACATAAAATATTGTGGGCACTCTGATTGGTCAGAGATCAATAATTGTTCACTGTATTATATAGCTATTTATAAGAAGCAATAGACTCCACTTTCTATCAGTTCACCAATGTATGATAACCTTCTTGGGGTAATTACAGAACACTAGTAATGCTTGTTAGTACATCCCTTTCTCTCATTTTTCCAACATTCTGTATAGCTAATGGTGGGGTTCATTTCTAGAAAAGACCAGGTAATTCAAGAGGCCAGCCCAAAAGGTGGTTTTTGTTTACTGTGTTTCATTCAAGGTGCAGATATTGGTAGCTAAGAAATGTAAACAATGAAAAATATCAGGAGATGAAACAGAAGACCTGATTTTTTACCCAACACCTGCACTCTACTTCCCTTGGTTAGATTTGAAAATATCATTTTGGGTTCATAAAGTGACTTTTGAGAAAAGGGTAAAATAATAGAAAGTGCAGTCTATTGTTTAAAGACATCACCGCCAGTATCTGTCTGTAGAGTCACTTAGCTGATTACGATGACTGGCATCAGACCACATGCCTTTTTTGCTGTGGAAATAATGAAATAAATTAACCATCTTAAGTCTCTCTATCTCCATGCCATTCATCAAAATGCGATCGCAGATCTCCCAATCTTCTCCACCCCATTTGTTCTTGAACTCTTTTACATTCATGCCTCCAATTCTGTCCCAGTCACTTTTGTACATTCCCATCAAACCATAACCATAGGTCTCCCAAAAGCCCACAGGACGGCTTGCTGTGGCCCCACAAGACAGGCGGATAAGCAAAGGGCTATAAGCAATCTTGCGCTGAACACAGTGCTGAATAAAAAAGAAGAGGGTAGAGTTACAAATAAGGAGAGGGTAAATTTTTGCCTTGATTATCTTATAAATAAAGATATTTATGCTTCCTTGAATTATTGTAAATAAGCAACTCTTAAAGAAAGATGTTATTTATGTTATTGCAAGTGATAGACAAAGGAAAAAGTCTTAGTTCCCTAAAATGATTTAAACCTTTTGGGGTCTCACATTTGTGACAAAATGTATAACATATTTTTTAACAGACTTAAAAAACTCACAATAATTCAGTATTTGAAGATGACAACAATTTAAGGTGAGAAAAATCAAAAGTAAGGTTTCTAACAATTTTAACTCCTTGTGCTTGAAGATTAGATCAACAGAAGACAATTACTTCTCCCCAAATAATGAATACACTTTTAGAAAAACTGGTGCTAAGGATACAAGTTTTTAGGGATGGGTTAGAGGGAAGGATAAGCAAAAGAATGGAGGAGTCTTGTTCTCTCTTTCTTCCCATTTGCATCCCTTAATAATTTTTGCTCTATTTTTTTTCCAACACCAGCTCTCCAGGCTATGGAAATTTTACCTTTACAACTCACCTCACAGGCTAGTCCAGGACAGGAAAAGGTTGGGGAAGGAGACTGTTGATAACCTATTCCCCAGAAGGAGTAAAAGGTGTAACTCTTAACTCACCTTTCTGACATCATCTAGAAAATAGTTGGGAAGATCCAAATGAAGATCCATAACAAACACAATTGAGTTCGGATTTTTAACCATATTGGCAGCCAACTGTAGCCCCCAGGCCTTTTTAAATCCCTCATGAAGTCTAACATGCTGATAATGTGGGATTCCACTCTTCTTCAAAGCCTCTTTCAAGTCAACATCAACACCATCAAATTCTGTAACAACTACATTAAAATTTGAATCATTGGTTTTTTTAAATATTCTTGACATGTGATTAAGAAAATGGAGGATCCAGTTTCCTTGTTTGTTCCCAGTGGTGAGAAGGATGTTGATGACAGCACTCTTGTTCCATGCCACACCTTCAGGGGTGCATAAAGAATGTGCATCCCAGGGCCTGTACACATATTCAGAGAATCTTAAATGTTTCCCACTTGAAATTTCTTTAAGTTCTAGTTCCACCAAATACCTGTCTCCTGTACCTTGATCATGATTTTGTTCCACGTTTAAGGTTTTCTCAAAAGAATACTTCCTACAGAAATCAAGAGACAAAAACCCAAAATTTTAAAATCACAATAAGACAGGTTGAAGACTGACACACAGTCTGATGTTTGCTAATGATGAATGTTGCTAAAGGTTTATTGACTCCAGACCCAAAATTCAACATTCAAGCACTTGCATAAAGTCATATTCTTGAGTTTGGCTTTTAAATCTCATATTGCCTCTCCCCATTCATTAGGGATCTAACATTATTTACAGGGAGGGGGGGGGGGGGGCTGGTGGAAATGAGATATAAACTTCTCAAAAACTTTAAGTTTCCCCCCCCATAATTCTTTAAATTAATTTTTTGGCACTCAAAAGAATGATCTACGATACTATACCAAAACATTTTATGTAAACCAAAATGAAATGTTATGAAGAATACCACCCTACCTTTTTTTAAAAGTGATGCACAAGGAGATGAAAGTGACTGAGAGGAAAGCAGTGAATCTGAGGATGAAATACTTTAAGGACTTTGAATTGTCAACCATTTGTTTAGATTGAGATTGAGTCTTTTGTTTATCAGAGTCTCCAATTAAAACATAAAAAGTCAATTTTGCTGGTATTGATATTGCAGAATTTTTGTTTGGCCCCCCCTTTTCATGTGCACACAAATTTTTGGTCCCCCCTCATTTCCACCAGCCCCCCCTTCCCTGTAAATAATGTTAGGTCCCTTAGGTCCCTTAGGTCCCACTAACAATAGGATCACAAGAGAAACATCTTTAAACACCTCTCAAAATAAAATGTCTTTCCAGACAGAAATAATTGTTTTCAGTTTACAGTGAGTTTGCCTCATTGCAATTTCGTCCCCCCCGACATAAAACAAGTTCACACACCCCCCTTTACCAAATCCCCAGTAGATGATTCTTTATAGTTCACCACTAAATTTTCTCCGGTTCTTATTGGTTTAAATCGATCACGTGACACGATAGTGTTCATCCGTGGAGAGATACTATCAGCCCATAGTGCCCGCCCGCAGAAAATACCCGGATGGATAGTGCCCGTCCGCGGAAAATAACTGGATTGATAGTACTCATCTGTGAAAAGTTTTGAATAGTTTGATGGCCGCGAAGTTAGGCAGATTGGAAAAACAGTGACTTTTCAATTTTGACAGGTATAATGTTTTATTTAGCCTGTGTACGGTTGCAAATTATTGACATTTGTGACAAGCTGTAGGCGCGGAAGAAATTTAGTGGTGAACAATAAAAACAATAGAATGTTTATGTCTCGGAACTATTGGTCTGATAGTTGCCCCTTGGAAATTTGATGTTCTTAAAACTAGCATATTTGTTTTAAGAACATAAAATTTCCGCGGGGCAACTATCAGCAGATAGTTCTTCGACAGAAACACTCTATTGTTTAAATAGAAACTACAACTGACACTTTCTTGTGAACACCATAAAGGTGGGGGTGAACTTGTTTTACACTGAGGGACAAACTTGCAAAAGTGATTTGGGGCAACTTGCAAGGGGGCAAATTCATGCAATTTTCCAAAGATATTCACAAATTCTTTATTCTCTTCACTTGTTTACTTAATTTTGCATTGATATTGTAAGGAGAAATTCTGTATTTGCCATTTATGGGAGTTAAGGGGTTGAAGGAATTACAACTACAACAAGTATTTTTATACCTCTCCTTCAGGATTTTTGTATGAAGAATACTCAGGAAAAAAAAAAACAAAAACTCTAGACAATTACCCAGGATGCTTGCTCTCTATCTGCTTCCAAACTTGAGACACTACACTCTTTGCTGCCTCTTCATTCATCATGTCATTTCCAAAGCTTATAAAACCTTTCTTTTTATCCATCATCCCTGCTGTAATATCTGAAAAGTCGCTAGGGTAAACTGAGGTGTAATGAGTCTCCCACATTGCCTGATATCTGTTTAAAGGTTCTTTCACGATATAGGATGGATTATACTGACAAGGAGGAAATAAATGTTTACTGTCTTCTTCTTTCATGAAGGGAAGATGATAGATTTCTGTACGATGTCTCATTTTATTCATGGATGATGGATCCCGATGTCCAATGTGCATAGGGAGGACGTTAATCTCAGAAGCCATCGGATAATTTATCGTGGAGTATGACTTGATGCCACTAAGCAAGGTCGAAGTCTGATCATGTTCAAATGCAAAGAGAGCATTTGATGGTATATCTCTTGGTTCGTCTTCCCATTTAGACGATCGCCATTTAAGTTGAAGAAAATTATCATTCCACCAATAATGGTGGCCATGTTTAAGTAAAATTTCCATATAGTAGCGCTTTCCAGCTAATAATGGAATCGAATCTTGCTCGCGTGCACGGTTAAAAGTTGTCCATGATGTTACATTTGCAATTAACTTGCTGTTTTCGGGATTTGAATCCCGACTCAACCATAGTTCTGACGATCCGCTTGACGCTAATTGAAAAATGTAGCTCCCGGATTCATCAGGAGAAAGAAATCCATACAATCGTAATCCAAAATTCTCGAACTCTCTTGTGAAATGCATCTGCAATCTCTCCGCTTTTAAACGCACTGCCGGAGCGTGGGGAAACAAAGGGAATTCTTTCAGCGATCGCATATCCGAGCCACAGATTTCTTTCCAAACTGCGACGTTCAAACCTTTATCATTAGCAGCCACTTGATATACATTTCTATTTCTTCCCTTTTTAAGAAACTTTACCAACATGATGACTGTAGCGGCACTTACAAGGAGCATCACAAGGACCTTCTTTCTTTCTCTTCTCAACATCTTCGTCAAAATGTCGACTTGAAGTTTCAAAATCTCAAAATAAAGCCTTTGAAGGTCTGACCTTGGTTAATACAGGTGTGCAACAACAGCATACGTTTAGTCGAAACTGCAACATCGACAGGTAAGAATTATCAAGTACTTCGTTGTGTAAGACGAGGTATGATGTCGTCATCAACAGTTGAGATTATCTGCTCAGTCACGCCTCAGCGTCGATGCTTAAACATTTCCCTCTCCCTTCCCAGGGGCAACCCTCGGGCATATTAACTTCTGAGCTGTTCAAATGCATATGACGACAAAATGCCCGTGTGTTGCGGAGGGTTGGGGGGGGGGGGGTGTTGAGGCTCGATTGATCGGCGCGTTAAGTGTAGCATCTACTTTATTTTGATAATAGAAACCTAAGTTGATTTAGACAATGTAGCAGTGTAGGTCTCAATCCGGCGAAACCAAACAATCCACTCTCTTACTATTCATAATTTTAAGAAGTGTTCTGGCTTGTTCCCCAGATGCAATACTTCAGACAGACAGTAGCAACTCTTATTATCCAACTGTGTTTCGCAGGGCACAAATAACGCGCTAAACGAGTACAAATATCACGCGATATTTCTACTCCAAATATATCCGCGAAATTCGCCTACACTGAAATAACAATTTCCCGTGTTGGATAATAAATCTCTTATTAGACGTTTTGTTCTGTAGCATCGCTTAGTATTTTTACTCGTTGTTTGTATTTTGACTCGCCCTATGGGCTCGTCAAAATACGGCACTACTCGTAAGAATACTCAGCGATACTACACAACAAAACGTCTAATAAGATTTGTTTACATTTGATCTAGTTTACAGCGTCACCACATCACCAACTCTGGCTTCTTCTAACCAGAAGTCCTGTATATAATAAATTGAACACAGCTTTGCATACGGGGTGTTCCCGGCCCCGCCCCGCCCCACCGACAGATATCGGGGTTTACTTGGATGTCTTTCCAATCCTCGATAATTAATTCCGTCTTCGACAACGAAAGCCTAAAAGTTATTATCGGCATCAAAACCGTACTTCTATGGCCTAAGACGCTGGGGAACTGGCCCCCCTGGCGAACTCACTCACGGCAACGTTTGCGCACTCGCCTCAGACCTTGATAAACAGACCTGTTGGCGAAAGACCTGCCGGCAACCTTCCACTCAAATGTTCTCTTCAGATACCGAGGAAAACAAGCATGGAAAACCATATCAAGATTAAAGAAATATTTTCTAAGAAATTATATTGTCTTGGAGCCTGAATTCTAAATTGAAAGTGTTTGCATTATAGGATTCACACTCGCGCTACATCTCAATTTAGTTCCTATTCACTGTCCGGGACAACTGAAAATCCATGGTAATGTCCTTTAAATCCAACAAGCCAACCATCAAAGATCTATTGTTAGGGCCAGAAAACCCCACATTTTTCCGCCCTCAGATTTCTCTTATGTTCTTGGCCAGGCACCTACGATGGTCGAAATTCATACATTCTTTGATGACTAGAAATCCGATGTAATTTGAAAACTTTAGTCATGGCTCGGAGACTTGACTGGGATGGAGAAGTTCAAGTGTGACTCTCCGTAACAGTGATTTCAATATTGTGCGTGAAGACGAATTTCACATGTAACACCGTGTTGTATGTATATTAGAGCGTCCGTCATGTATATTATTTGACAGCTTACGTGGCTGGTATACGAAAAAGGAATGGGTAAGAATTGAATTTATTTGAGTGCGACCGTTGCGGTCTAGGTAGGAACCTGATCCTCTAATATCCCAGGGATCGAGCTTTGGGCTAACTGTCTTCTGGTATTATGAACACGCGATCGGTAAGGCCCATAAATACTGAGAACTGAGACCACGAGACTACGCCCAGTCGCCTTCCACGCAGCATTGCTATTGATACTACTTATCATCACCAGCGAAAGACAGATTACCGCTGACTTTTTAACTGGTTACCTTACAAGGATGGAGGCAAAATTTCCCGAAGCAGGCGTAATATTGGGTGGATACTTGAAATAGGCAAAGTGACTCAGTGCTCACGGACCAATTCTATGTCTTACCAAAGGTTCAGCCAGAGGCGACCGGACTTCACAAACAATTCTCACTAACTTGGTGCGTTTCGACCCTTTGTAAAAGTAGTTGGCTCAATGGTAAGGTGCTACGGCGAGGGGAAAGGGGGACGGGGCCTGAAGTTTGTCATTTTTATCGCGAAACGCAAGAATTCTTAATTTCACGCCGAAGACAGAAGCGCGAAAGACGGAGACAAGGCAGTCGAACATTCTATGATGTCCTCGAGGAGAGCCAGTAAGGGCTTCTACTTGGGTCACTTTTCATCGCTGTTTTTTCTCCACCGTGTTATGGTTTTGCTCACAGTTACAGCTTATGTCATGTGTAAAATTTCCCAGGGTATTTGTTCTAAGCTAATTTCGAAAAACTGCTGACTTATTTACAACTTCTCAAAACTTTTCTTGCTAAAAGCTTTTGCTAGCTTTCTGCTCTTTCAGTTTTTTTCCCTTCAACCCCATGCATCCTTACATCAATATCTACATTCTCCAAACTCTTCTCTATACATTTCCTTTAACGCTGACAAGGAGAATCTGTATAACAATCAAAACTTCTTACTTCGTCGATCATTTCCTTTATTCTCATGATCTTAATGAATGATTCAGCCGTATTATTGTATGGAGAAATCAGATGCTGGTCACTCCCAGGCTTACAACATTGTGACACCCCTTAAAACTATAGCGTGTAAAAAAAAAATGTTTCTTTTATAGTTCTCATCAACTGAAGAAAACACAATTGAAGTAACGAAAAAACGAAGTGCAGGTTTAAAAAAAAAGAGAAAAATGAATACATATTTTCTTTTCTGTAGTATTTTTAACTATACATGATCATCAAAATTTAAATAAGGTAGATAAAGTAAAAGCTTGTTATCTTTATATTTGGCGCAACCCCCTCAAGGATTTCGAACTATTCGTATCTGTAACAAAATTCTCGATTCCGATTGGTTATCGGCCGTTCGATGTCACGTGGATATCCAGTGGGGCTGTCCAATCACAAGATAACAAGCAATTTGAAAGTATCAAACTCGATATTTGTTTCATATATTGGAAAAAAAAAAAAATATATATATATGTATATATACGACTATTGGTTTTATTAAATCGAGGGTAATTTGTTCCATAAATTCATAGATTGTATACTTCTTATTATTTCCTTTTCACGACGCATACATATAAACTCAATAAAAGTCGATGAATTCTTGCCTTCCGCCAATTATTAATGAGAAAATAATCTTATTCTTAAGCTAAAATATACGAAAATCTTATCGTCACTTTGATAGTCCCAAGCATATATGTTTGCATTCCGGATAAAAACCACACTCATTTATTATGTCAGGATAGGGCAGCGTACTCAGAAACATCTGTGTCATTCCTAACATCAGACCACATGCCTTTTCTGGTGTGGTAATAGTGGAACAAATGAACCATCTTTAGTCTCTCTATTTCCATACCATTCATCAAAATACGATCGCAGATCTCCCAATCTTCTCCACCCCATTTGTTCTTGAACTCTTTCACATTCATCCCTCCAATTCTGTTCCAGTCACTTTTGTACATGCCCATCAAACCGTAACCGAAGTGTTCCCAGTAGCCTCTGGGATGCCGTGCCGTCGCCCCACAAGATAGTCGAGTGAGTAAAGGACTGTAAGCGATCTTGCCTTGAACACAGTGCTGCAGAAAAACACCAAAAACATGTTTTTAAAAATACAGATTTGAACTTCGAATCTTCTGTCTGCTAATACGCTAACGAGAAAATTTAACCGTTCCAAATTCAGATCTACTGAAAACGGAACATGTGGAAAGCCTTTCTTATACGGGCGCAGCAATTCATGTAACAATCTGGCAACAAAGGAAATAACTTGTTCACAGACCCCTCTCTTTTGCCCTAGATCCACATTCAATGGGTAAGCCAGGTAAGAGCCACGAGCGTAAGAGCATAGATGCTGGAGGAGGGGAAATGAGAAAATATACGCTCTTGCGTTCCTCGCTCCCTTGCCTAACCGTTTTAAATCAACATCAGCATGTATTTTCTCCATACTGTTCTCTACAAATTTCCTAGAGTCCTGACAAGAAAAATTTGTTCAACCGGCAATCAAAGGCTTCTTTACTTGCCGCTCATTTCTTTTAAACTCATGAGCTTTATGTTTGACCGTTGGCGATATTCTGTGAAGAAATTGGAGGCAGGTCACCCTTCAGGGCCACAGGGACCGGGTTAAGGTATCAGAACAAAAAAAAAAAACCCATGTATCTGATTACCAACCAATGACGAGATTTTTCATAGTTGAGCTATAAGTAACATTTAGTGACGTCCTGCGATCTGCTCAATAAACACCATAATATTCTACTCAGCAGGTTTCTAATTCTCCAATTATCCATACTCACTCCAAGGGTTGTTTTACTTGTCTGATGGACAAGATATGAAAACTAGTAAAAGCGATGCGTACGATATACTCACTAACCTTTCTGACGTCATCTAGAAAATGATAGGGAATATCCAAATGAAGATCCATAACAAACACTATTGAGTTCGGATTTGTAACCATATTGGCAGCCAACTGTAGCCCCCTGGCCTTTTGAAATCTTTCTCGAAGTCTAATATGCCGATAATGTGGGATTCCACTCTTCTTCAGAGCTTCCTTTAAGTCAACATAGATGCCGTCGAATTCAACGATAATTACGTTAAAATTAAAATCCTTGGTCTTATTATGTATTCTTGACATGTGATCAAGAAAATGGAGAGTCCAACGCCCCTGATTATTCCCAGTGGCGAGAAGGATGTTGACAACAGCACTCTTGTTCCATGCCACGGCCACTGGGCTGCACAAAGTATCTGATTCCTTAGGCCGGTACACATACTCAGAGAACCTCAAATGTCTCCTGCTTAAAATTTCTATCAGTTCCAGTTCTACCAAATATCTGTCTCCTTTTTCAGGATCATGATTTTCTTCCACATTCAAGATGTGTTTAAGGGTATACTTCCTATAATAAGAAGAGGAAAAAGGAAAACAAGTGAAAGATGACGTTGTTCAGTGGATGACACAAGCATACATGTTTGGAAATTTTTCAAATACTTTTGATTGGGTGCGGAAATTCAAGGTGGCTAAACAAAAGGGTAGATGGAACACTTCCTAATGTTGGTCTACAACTACAGTAACATCCCAATCAGTTTTAGTTCACGGTGAACTGCCACCCAAAGCCGAACTACTTAATGCAGAGTACCCAGCGCAACATCTTCACCGAATCGGGCAACTAATCTATATTTTTTTCTAGCTACACAGGGGTCAACGATCAAACTGTTGAAATTGTTTATCATTATCACTCCCGTTACAGTCATAGTTTTCGTTTTTACTTTCAATGTCTGCCATGATGGACTTTCTGCTAATACGTGACTCATTCGGACAATCCTTTCGTATGTTGCGCAATCATCCCCAACGATGTGACAGGCCAGATTCTAAAATGCTACACAAAGGAAAGTAACCCGTCACTCCTACATTCCATACCCATGATGCCAAAAGGGAAACGTTTGGCTCTTCGAGTGTATTCATTGTTGCTTAAATCGCCTAAACGGAAGTCTTGACAGTCCCGCCTGTTTTGCGAACGGAAGTTGCTGTAACCATTAAGGTCACAATTTTTACTTCCGATTTCCACTCATGACACCACGAAGCAAAATGGATGCGCTTCCGATTTGAGCAAAAATTTGTTTCCACCTCTTCTAGCTAGAATTGAAGAATACCCGTCCACATCATTTACATGTGTCGGGAGGCTTTGAAGAATGAGGCATAACAGAGTAGATGCTATTCTTATTCAATGACATGTAAACGAGTGGCCGGGTATTCTGAAGTTTCGCCGAATTGAATAAATGAAGTTAATTTTTTACAAAACTATCTATCGAGTTGAGACTGCAGCAATATGAGACTTCTTTCGCCTGGTGAGATTTGGTTTATTAACAATACTAATGAGAATTAATTTTTTATCGAAACAGCTGTTGGGAAATATTGTTTTAAGGCCTCAAGGTTTCGTTTCAATTTTTTAGGTTTTTGCTTAAATGAACGAAAGTGCAAAATGTAAAACAAAGGCCTTTCGTTTTGCTTGATTTCTTTTGTACAATATTTTCCGTCATCTGTTAAGTTTTCTCAATACTGAAACGGCAATTGTCCTAATAATATGCAAAAAGCCAAGTGAGGGCAAAATAAAACATGTTTAAATGCAACTGGTATACCAGTAGGACACCTGTATGCCAAGCTTCGGTTTGGGCTTTCAGACAGATTTTCGATTAAATTCTAACGCCCAAAAAGTTAACTTCTAATATATGCCTACTTTTTAAGGCAACTGCTACACCTTGTCAGAATTGCACAAAAACCTTTTGTTTTGTAAGCAGTTTGCGGTTGCTTGAATACCTCATTAAATTGTATTTTGTCTATGCTTTAAATTCGTTCGAAAAATAAAGGGGAAAAATCCGCAGATTGACCCCAAAGATTCGATCTACCAAAGAAGACAATGACGAAAAAATAGATTGACTTTGGGCCTAGGCTTTATTTTAGAATAATATGGGTTCATGAGGAAATATATCCAGTCAAAGACACAAGACTGATTGTTTTTGTTTTTTTTACTGTCTTATTGCTCAAGGTATTGCAGTCTAATCAAAGTGTCTGTCATAATTACTCGGCAAACAAGCCTCACACATTAAGAGCTGATTGCAAGCGAATTAGTGAACCAGCTTCAAAAAGTTTAAGTAATCAAAATTTTCAAGTGAACATCATTTGCTGATAAGACAGCCGAACAGGTCGCTAATCAAATATATTTTAGCCACGTGCTCATCTGTTTCACAATTTCATTGACTACATATCGTAGTTTTCCGATCCCTATAATCACCACGGTTCCACTTGAACGAGTTGCCGTTTTCTACTTTCTAAACACGAAGGTGTCTGAAGGTGCCTGCATTTTCCCCAAACTAAAGGAAAACTAGGTGCCGCTTCTATATATATTTTTTTAAGTACCCGTGCAAACGGATAGGAAAATTCTATAATTCTAAAACGTGTTCGCGTGTAGGTCGCAAGGAAAATAAATAGACGAGGTGATTGAGGAATTCAAAGAGTCATTTGCGAAAATTCATTGGCGATAGCCTTTCGTTTACAAGGCTACATCGTCTTAGCACAAACGACTGAACCGAGACGAATTTAATACGCTGTCACGTTAGTTGTTGAAGCGAGTCGATCAATCCTTCGCTCGTTCGTTTCGAATGATACTGAAAAGAAATAATCAGGTCAATATCAAGCAATAGCAGTTTCTGTTCTTTCCACGTGAATAACATCGGCAAAAAGCGGAAATCTTTTCAATTCACCAACCACGATGAAACCCATGATAACATTTATGTTTTGAGTTTGACTATCCTAGAAGAAAGGTGAAGGCAAAACAAAACACAAAATATTGAAATAATTTACCTTGGGGACTTGACTTGTAATTGCGTCCAGACACGTACAACAATCTTCCTTGCGGCATTTTCGTCCATCTGATCGTTACCAAAAGTCACAAAATCGTCCGACTCCCAACTTTTTCTCATAATATCTGCATGGTCGTGAGGATAAATTGAGGTATAATGGGTCTCCCACATAGACTGGTATCTACCTAAAGGATTTTTAACTATGTAAGATGGATTATACTGACAAGGAGGGAATAGATCTTTAGTGTCTTCTTCTCTGATGAAGGGAAGAAAATACATTTCTGAACGACGCTTTTCTTCTTCAGTTACAAATGAAGGTTCACTTTGTTGAACGTGCATTGGAAGGATAGTATCCCGATGAACAACTCGCTGATTTAATAACGATTGTAGTTTGATTTTACCAAATACATTCGAATGTTGATCGTCCTCGGATGGTATAAGTACATCTGAAGGAATATCTCTAAAAACTTGTACTTTCCATGCCGAAGATCGCCATTTAATGTGCATGAAATTGAGATTCTCTTCGTCTTGAAGGCCATGTTTATGTAAAATTTCTATGTAGTAACGCTTTCCCGCTGATAAAGAAATGGTATTTCCATCATTTATCCAAGTTGCCCTCGATGTCACATTTCCCATAAGCTTGCATTTTTCGGGGTCTGTATTCGAACTAATCCATAGTTCCGTCGATCCACTCGAAGATAAATGAAAGTTGTAATTCCCAGATTCTAATGGCGAAAGAAATCCGAAGATTCGTAATCCAAAATTTTCTAAGTTTTGTTTCAAGCGTATTCGCAAGGTCGATGTGCTTCGGCGTGATGTCGGCGCGTGAGGGAAAAGCGGGAACTCTTTCAGTGATATAAGTTCATTCCCACAGATTTCTTCCCAAACCGAGACATTTAAGCGTCCTTCCCCAGTGACGAGGCTGAAAGAATTTTTATCAACATTACCGTCTACTGTGAGAAGTTTGGAGCTTTTCCGGAACGAAAGGACGTCCTCTCCATCGGCGATTCTCTCGCCTCGGCGTTTTCTGTTTTTGATAAGGAATAAAACAACGAAAAAAAGAATGGCCCAAGAAAGCAGTAATTTTAGTCTTCGCATGCGGCACATCACAGAAAGAAATATCAATCTACAGACAATTCAGAACGCATTTTGAGAGTACGTTGGGACTTATTGCGTGATCGGAAGTGTTACGGCCTCGTCCCCAAGGCCAGCTTCTCAAATACAAGCTATGTTGCGTGACGGCTCGCTCGATTGCCCAAATAAGAAATTTTCGATTAGAATCGTAGAGAATATACCATGCCAGATATATTTTTCGTGCAACCCAGCCTAAAAAAAGTTACGCGTTACTTGACGTAACAGATAACACAGAAAGCCAAACAATCAGACAAGGTACTAACATGAGAACATGACTCAAACAACTCTTTGCCCGTACATCAATATAGCTACAGATAATAAGAATACACACCGTAACAGATCGTCACAAGCCAGTACACACAGTAACAAGGCGTAACAAGCCGTCACGAGTAGTAACTGGCCGTTACACACCGTAACAGATCGTCACAAGCCAGTACACACAGTAACAAGGCGTAACAAGCCGTCACAAGGAGTAACTGGCCGTTACACACCGTCACAGATCGTCACAAGCCAGTACACACAGTAACAGGCCGTAACAAGCCGTCACAAGGAGTAACTGGCCGTTACACACCGTCACAGATCGTCACAAGCCAGTACACACAGTAACAAGGCGTAACAAGCCGTCACAAGGAGTAACTGGCCGTTACACACCGTCACAGATCGTCACAAGCCAGTACACACAGTAACAGGCCGTAACAAGCCGTCACAAGGAGTAACTGGCCGTTACACACCGTCACAGATCGTCACAAGCCAGTACACACAGTAACAAGGCGTAACAAGCCGTCACAAGGAGTAACTGACCGTTACACACCGTAACAGATCGTCACAAGCCAGTACACACAGTAACCAGCCGTAACAAGCCGTCACAAGGAGTAACTGGCCGTTACACACCGTCACAGATCGTCACAAGCCAGTACACACAGTAACAAGCCGTAACAAGCCGTAACAAGCCGTCACAAACAGTAACTGGCCGTTACACACCGTCACAGATCGTCACAAGCCACTATACACAGTAACAAGCCGTAACAAGGCGTCACAAGCAGTAACTGGCCGTTACACACCGTCACAGATCGTCACAAGCCAGTACACACAGTAACAAGCCGTAACAAGCCGTCACAAGTAGTCCCTGGCCGTTACACACCTTAACAGATCGTCACAAGCTACTACCCACAGTAACAAGCCGTAACAACCCGTCACAAGTAACAACTGCCCGTTACACACCGTCGCAGTCCGCTACACACAGTTAGAACTCAAGAGCGGCAAAGAGGTATCTGGGATCGTCGGGACGTAACAAATCACAATTCTGGCAACGTACAGAAGAGACAGTTGTTTACCTCTTCTCCAGACAAAGAGTGCAGTTGTGTTGGTACTTTGACCAAATTTAGACGGATTCTCTCTGATTGCAGATCTCAGCCCGAGGACACTTTATTTACGTCGCAAGCAGGTTGTGTTCCCTACACCACTGTATGCACCGGTCGTGATCCGAAACGATATGACATGTTAAAAGAAATTTCACCTTTCGCTGTTGTTGTTCCCCTTTGCCTCTGGTTGTTGTGGATAAAGAAGATGAAGAACATTTGCTTTTTGAGTGGTATTTGGCCAATCGTATATAATAATAAACGCATTCTTGAGTGCAAAGGAGGACGCAAAGGGGACCGTCTGTGCATTATGTCAACGTACATATTGTTATGAAGATTATTTCAGTGAAAGGTAAAATAAAAACTAATCAGTTTTAATGGTAATTTTCAACTCAGTGTTTCGTGTGCGAACCACAATGGTTAAGGCAATTGTCTGGTAATAAAGCGTTGACTAAAGAGCGATTATATAATTTGGTTTCAGCGAAAGCATTTGATCCAGTTAACCGATATCTTTGAACGAAAAGCTAAAAATAAACTGGGATACTGGAGAAAATCGAAGCTGAATGAATCGTGTCAAGATTAAATGTTTGACTTTCTTTCGGCCAAAATTTGCCGGAGCTGGTCTTCCGAAAAATTTGCGAAACTTGCAACTTGCGGGTTTTCTTGAACTTTGTTTTTTCTTATGGTAGGATTCGGACCTAAAAGGTCAATGTACATGTTGTACAATCCTTTAAAAGTACGATTGTAGAAGTACCCCGAGCACTAGTAATTGTTATTTCAGCTTTTGATATGTTAAGACAGTTTGCGCGTGATTTTTCTTGGTCTTTCTTCAGCCACCACTGCTTTCGGCTCTTGGATTTGTTTTTCTATGCATTGAGTCCAAGTTTGGAACAGACATCCCTGACGAAGGAGCGATCGGAATATTTTAGGGCCTCAATAAGGTTAAGCAGGCTTTATTCGGGCGCGTTCTCTCTTTTTCGGCCTTCGAAAGCATTCTCTTTAATTTGAATAACGCTTGTTTTCTTTATAACTCACTCGCCATCAAATTGTTAAGTTCAAGGAAGATTTTCCCGTAATTAAACTCGTAATTGTAGTCCTAAATCATTCGGGTTCTTTTAGCAATCATATTTTTATGTGTTAGAAAAAAATAAAAACGTTGTTCACCAGCATAGGTCAGTCCGTATTGGGAACTTGTAAACTGTTCGTATTTCTGAACTATACCATGCCAGATATATTTTTCGTGCAACCCAGACTAAAAAAAGTTAGGCGTTACTTCACGTAACACGTATCAAGTAACACGTAACACAGAAAGCCGAACAATCAGACAAGGTACTAACATGAGAACATGACTCAAACAACTCTTTGCCAGTACATCAATATAGTTACAGATAATAAGAATTTGTAACACACCGTCATACTCCGTAACCAGCCTTTATCCTAAATGCACAAGTTATTATATACCGTAACAAGCGGCAACAGACCGTCACAAGCTACTACACACAGTAACAAGCCGTAACTGGGTGGGGCTGACCGATTTTGCCAAATTTTTTTGAAAGAAAAAGAACCGCGTCCGTTGTGGTCAAAGTTGTCATTTGTGTGTGCGTGTGAAAAAAGATAAAAACCAAAAAGAGCGGAGAATTTGGCCATTTCACAATTTATCCCTCTCTCCATCAGCAAAACAAAAGCAAGCATTTGATTTTGTTGTTCTTGAATAGCTGAAAACAACAGGACTATAATCGCCAGACAAAGTGTTCTGTTTCACCTCCGCCTCCCGGTTAGCTCAATGGATAGAGCGCTGGACTGTTGTGCGGAAGGTCGAGGGTTCGAGCCCCGGCATTTTAACACTCAAGGTCTTAAAATAATTGAGAAGAATATGCTACCTTTCTATAACATCAAGAAATGGTTAGATATTCTAGTCTTCTCGGATAGGGACGAATAAATGGAGGTCCCGTCTCCTACAGGGTTTGGAGTAGGAGACGTTAATTTCCCATGCACGAGATTACTGTGTGATGGATGTCCTCCCCTGGGGTGGGATGGGCGGGTTAGGATTGATTGTCAAGCGCTGTTGATCTGTCATTGTAAATAGCGCTCTATAAGTGATTAATTGTTGTTAATTGTTGTTGTTGGTTAGTCCGCGGGAATGTTTATTTTTGCCGGATGTGAGATTGCCTTGGTGATTGACGTTTCTATTTTAACCCGGTTAAAATGCGACCCTAATTAATGTTGTCAATTTCATGTTTGTTTTCCCGTTGAAAAAATTTGGTTTTTGGTTTTTCGAAATCCGGTGAAATTAAAATTTGACTGCAATGCGACCCCCCC
>NC_142531.1:1607500-1747500 GCF_964205215.1 Stylophora pistillata
ATAAAAAGATTTACAGAGCAAGAGATTCAAAATTCTAGACAAATTACAACTACATTAATAAATTTAAGATACGGCAAGAAAACAGAACAAGCTGGGGTCTTATAGTTGTGCTATTAAAGTAGACAAATCGATATAATCGTCATATTTTTCGAATCTCTGGAGGAGACAATTATGTGTTATGCAGCTAATCATTTTATAAAATGCTGCCTTAAAAATATGCAGCGCTTTTTATGAGGCCAATTGTGTTTTATGAAGCTAATCATTTTATAAAATGATTAGCTGCATAAAAAAAAGGGCGCTCCATATCTTTTAAGGCACCATATTATAAAATGATTAGCTGCATAAAACATAATCGGCTTGGTATCTTAAGCACCATTTTATGAGAAAACAGTAGCTGAATATTGGCGGTAATTGCACCCCATAATTTAGTACCCGAAGGGTTACCTGAAGGGTGGACGCTTATTCGAAACAGGGTGCTCATTAGGGACAGTGCATTTACTCTGACAAACAGCAGAGTGTGCAAAACAAAGTTTTGATGTTTATTTAAAGAGCCAAGCTCAGAGCTACCCAGAGATATTAGCATGTTATATTCGAGCATAAATAAAGGTCATTGTACTGTATTGTAGTCTCGAAAACAAACTTGTCATCCCCTGGATCGTTCCTGGCTAGATCAACCAGCCAAACAATCGCCACAGAAGTTTAGCCCTTTAACTCCCAGAGGTGATTAACACCTAACTTCTCCCTATAATGTCCACACTGTATCTAACAATCAGTTGAGGAGAATACTCAAACTTATCAGTTAGAGGTTGCAATCTTGTTCTTACACACCAAATTCTTGAAACTAATTTACAAGGAAATGTGTGCCAAATAAAAGGGAAGAATTATGATTCAGATCTTGGGAGTGAGATAATTCGTTTAAAGGGACTGGGCACAGTCAAATGAACATTATATATGAGAGATCGAGAAAAAGAAACACGTTTTTAAGAAACTGGAGGAAGATGAACCACCGTTGATCTTAGTGTACATGTACTCTAACAGCTGTGCAGTCACTGAAACAATAGGGGCGCGTACTTAGTGACAAACACAAATTCGAGGATCAGAAATTCGAAGATCAGATCAGCAACTACCAACAAATTTTATGTCACGTCTTCTCGTCTGGAACAGCTTAAGAATTCTTTTTCCCACTTTGGCGTGCAGCTATGGAATGCCTTACCTGACAGCATTAAAAAATCTTCCCATAGAAATTCATTTAAAAAACAAATACATGAAATACTTATTAATATCTTCAAACAACAGAACTTGTATCTTACACCATCATCAATTCTTGAAATAATTAAAAATTTGTAAACCCCATCAATCCTCTAGCTACGACCAGTATAGCGAAGTCTTTCTATTTTCCTGTTATTCTTATCATTAAATTAATTTACTATCTTAATTTTAATTTATCATTCATTGTAATTTGAACTACTGTTTTCTTAGTGTAATCTGAACTGCTGCCAATTCGAAATCCTTGTAAGTACTAGTGATAAGCCCATCTTAATTATACCTACCCACCTCGACTAGTTTTTAACTAATTGTGGTTAGGCATTTCTCAAATTGTAATTGTTGTAAATCAATTTCTCAAATTGTAATTGTTGTAAATCAATTTCTCAAATTTCTCAAATTGTAATTGCTGTAAATCAATAAAATTGTTGTTGTTGAAGGGGGCTCTTATTAAAGAGAGGGCGCTTATTGCAACGAGGGCGCGAAATTTGAGACAAAAGCGAATCACTACGGTATAATATGTCAACATTGTTCCTTTGCGAAAAACGAACACTAAATATAAAATAATCAAACAATTTCTGGTAAAAAATTAGTTTATTCCTAAATTATTTCTTTATTATTAGAATATTTCGTTACAACTACATTTGAAAATTAAGCACTCAAAGTCAGTATTTGATAGACCTGAGTAATTTTTCATTTAATTCCCAAGGTTGTGGAGAGATTCCTATATCTTTTACCAGCTGTAAAATACAACCTCTGCCCTTTGGAGAAAATGAAGCAATGGAGAACATCTTAATAAGACGAGTAGCTGAAGTACTGCTGGCTATCAAACCCTTTCATAATGTTTGATCACTAAGGGCTAATGTTTAAAATCTTTGAAATTAGGTGAACAGGCAGACAAAAATATGGATAGCACTTGTGTCCTGAAAAATCAGTAATTCATCTTTTTATCTTATTTTACTATCACCAACATCACTGCTAATGAATGAAAAATTCCATCATGGTTACTAAATCACAATAAATTTCTACCTCTCACTGCAACCCTTCAATTCAGAGAAATCTGAATAATTCAATTAATCTGATCCAAAAGAAACGATATTCTGTATATCATCATAAACAATAATTATTTTTAACAGTCAGGTACAGTAAGAACCTTGGGTTCTCTCAAGTTAGTCTCCATAGTTTCTAAATAAATGGTGTTTTACTGTGAAATTAGGATAACTAGGTTATTATAATCAGGTTCTTAATTTCTCTTTCAAAAAAAAAAAAATAGGTATATTTCAGACATACCATGAAAACTGCTTCAATGATTTTTATTCACTAGTTGCAATGCATCAAAAGACTCAGTTGTTCACTGCACTCACTTGATCGTGTTTTTGATACATCACAACTTGGGAATAAAAATAATTCATGCAAACTTTCCATGGAATAATCTCTGTGTATTTATGGGTGTGGTGAAACTGTACTCTATACCAGCCTTAAAGTGCCCTGCTTTACATGGTCAACTTATACATACAGTTGGGTATGTTTCACAGTAACTGTTATGGATGTATTGACAGTGCAGTTCTGTGGTCCTACAACACTGTCAGTGTTACCCTTTTTATATCACATGTGATCTACCTTAGATTTGATATCAGTCTATATTCTGAAAGTATAACCTGTATTGAGATTTTAGCCTAGAATGGTTCTTGTGTGAAGGGTGCTTCACCGTGTGTGTATTTTTACTGTATCATACTAGATTATGTCTACGTTTCATGACAGGTACATTAGACATTATGTTATAGGGTACATGCACACTGATTTCCATGCACAAGTAATTTGACTGGTAGAAAAACATTTGTTATTGATTGTCATTTAATAATATTTTCTAAGAAGCATTTTCAGTCCAGAAGGGTCATTAAATAGATTGATAAGATGTAGCAATATTTCATAATAACTCATGGATTCTTCATCATTGTCTAACCACAACTTTTCTTTAATCTGGGCTACTTCACAGTTTTAGGAACTGGGGCAGTCTAAGATATAAAACAACAGCAAAAAGTTAAGCTTTCATTAACTCATGCAAACAGGTACAAGATTTACACTGATGATATATAGTATCTACTATACTGGCCCCAACAATCTCTTCTTGACCAAATGTATGCCCTTAGGCCATACTTAAGGCCAAATGGTCCATAAATTTTATTTTGGCCCATAACATCTTATTTTGTTAACTGTAATCAAACTGAATGAGCTGATCCTTTTTTTTTTTTTTTTTTTTGTGATGTGAGTAGGGTATTGCAGTAGGGTATTGCAGGATGGGATGCCAAACAGTCAAAGGTAACCCTTGCACAGTTCCTCATCCTTCACATTTTACCCACATTAATTCTCATTACCAGTCCAATTGACAGTGTATCAAAATTGTAAGGAGAATCTATGAGCTGAACACCCTCGGGATTGGAGAAGTTAACCCTTTATACCCTAACATCAGTATACATATTCTCAATACTGTTCTCCATATACTTTTATATGGAACTGACATGGAGAATGTAAGTGTGTCTTGGCTAGGAACAGCACACAATAACACAATAACCCAACCAACCAGGAATTGAGAGTACCTAACCCTTTTTGATCTGCAGCCCAGAGTGATAACCATCAATCTTCTGTGTCCTTTTTCTTTTCATTTACAGTTTTTATAACCTGCAAGCTTTAACAAATTCTACTAAGCAAGGTGATTGGTCTTATGCCCAAACCCCAGTATGGAGCACCAGAGACTGACACACATCAATGGAAACATTTGCTAAGATTTAAGAAACTCTAAAATCTCAAGACTGACACACAGACATGAAGTCACTCAGGAAAATACTCACCACCTCCAAGTCACCAGTCTGTCCCTTTTTAATCAACAACTCAGAGCTAGAAAAAAAAAGAATACAAATAATTTAAAAAAGCAGAGATGACAATTTAAACCAAAATTTTCTTAAGGGATTCAAAGTCATCTGCAAATCCTTGAAAACAACCCCATATAATTTCACTTTTGGCTTCCTTAATTTTACTTGTTGTCCATGATATTTCCTTTTATCTTATCTCTGTTTAACTCATCTGATGGATACATTTAAGGAGAGATAAAGATATTGAATTTCCATGGGTGACATGTCCTATCTCATATAGAGACAAATATTTTTGTAATGGTTTATCAATTAGTAGGGCCAGGTAGCAGGAGTGTGGAAGCTCCAGAGAATGGGATATGGACAGAGAATGGGAAACAAGAGAGGAATGGACTAGAACTGGGAGAGGACTGAACAAATGTAGATATCTATTTATGGCCAATCTGCCACGTTTCACAATAAAGGGGGAAAGATGGGGTGACAGGGTACTAGAAGTGGGAGATCCTCAACCCCCTGTAAAACCCTAGCCTCCTATGCAGACGTTCTTTGGGCTCGTCATGCAATCTTCCTCCCACATGAACCTGGGTTAGGGTTAGGAAGAGGAAGATTGCATGACGAGCCTAAAGAACGTCTGCGTAGGAGGCTAGTAAAACCCTACAAACCACTACAAGTTCAATGATAACAAAAGCCTGAAAATAACCAAAGCGCTATTTGCAGCTAAAATCTTATTTTCAGTCTCTACAAAACATAAGAGAGAAAAAATTCTACACACCCATCATAAAATGAAATAGTTCCTGTTTTATCTTTGGCCATGTTGTGTTTTATCCTGAGTGAGGAACAAGTTTTAAAATTAGTGCTGAGAATAGTCAACCTCAAGCTAATGACAAAAACCATTTTATTGAAGGAAGAGGGTTGAAAAGCAAGTACCAGAGATAGGGCTTTCAATTGGGTTCCTGTGGGTAACTCTGAAAAAAAACTTCCACACCAAACACCTTCCAGAAACTTGGTGCTACAGCCCCACCTACCCCACCCCCTGCCCAGATTATACTGAGAATAATGCTATACTGAATGATCTGCAGGAGGAAACTGTTTCAGTAAGGGGGGAGGGGGAGGGAGGGGGGAGGGACACTCTTTGATCTTCAAAAGATGTACAGTTGTCAAGTCAAAAGATATTCAAACGACAAATGAAGACTTACTCTCCTGTCTCGATTTTGAGAAGCTGATTGTTGTTCAGAGCATTTAGGATATAAACGACCGTTTCAATGACATGAGTGCTTGTCAGAATAAGATCGCCCTGAAATTATCAAGAACTATGTCACCATACTTTTAACAACTTCAGTGTCAATAAAGGTATTTTTGTTTTATATAAACATTGAAGGGGTAGTATTTACAATGAAAAAGAATGAGCGGGTAAGTTACTGAGGATTACAAATAACAAACTTAAAAACAAAATTGGTTAAAGTTTAAATTAGCATACATCATTTCAGTCTAATAAAAATTGAGCAAATGATAATAAGATAATTATTGACCTAAAAATGCTTCCACTTACCTTGTCCCCTTTGTCTTCAATTGGCAAGTGAAGAACAAGAACTTCATCCGTTTTAGAACTGACTGAAATACCTAAAAATGCAGCACAATGCAAGAATAGGATTTATCTTTTGAAACATACCATATTGAATTTCTACTTATACCACAATATTATCACTACCATGTTGAAAATGTTATAAAAAATTGGTTTATGTATCGGCTGAGGGCTCATCAAATAGAAAGCACTTGCCATGGGAAGTTTGGAGAACACTTGATAAGAAGTTAGAGTTGCCTCTACCACGCTGCAAGCGTGTTTTATATTTCATTCTCTGTAAATAATGACACGGTTGATGCATTATTGTTTTTAATAAAGACCATTATTTAAGCAACTCTGACACATCTTTGGTACTCTCCAAACTTTGCTTGTGCTTCAAATCTATAAGAGCTCATGCTAACATATGAACTTACAGTACTGTAGTCACAATGACTCATTGTAATTAACCCTTATATAGTTAACTCAAATTGCTGATTCATGGCAATCCATCAAACTCTTTGGTTTCTGTTCTACTTTTTCCTCCTTCCACAAATCTCATCACTTCATTCCTCAATGGTTAACTGTTTGTTTTGGAGGAAAATAAACTTCTGCAGCTGTTATAGTGTGTATCCTTCATGTGTGTACTCTTAGATGTGGTCTTAATTTGGTGTGGCATAACAAAATTCAAGGCAGTGTTTAATCAATCATTTAGATACTGCACCTACCTGTCAAACTGCTGTTGGTAATTCTATGCTTCAGCTTGTAAGTCTTGTCATCCAGAATGTAAATTGCCTGCAATGAAGCAAGCATGTAGAGACACACATGAAACAGGACAATGTTACAATAGCATTATATTAACATTAATAATAATTATAATACTGAATGTAGAATTTAGATTTTAATCACAATAGTTATAGTTATAACTGTGATAAAAATAATCAGAGCAATAATGATATCATAATAATAATATTAATAGTGATGATGATAAAAAATAATAATAGTTATAACCATACAGTAAGGAAGGAACAACGTTCATTCATTTGTTACATTGTAAGTGTTGTAAAGTCACTATTAGGTTGAAAGAATCGTAATTCTGTGAGTGTGTAACTGGGTCATCATACACTGCTAACCACACCAGACATGAACAAAAAGGCAAAGCATGTACTCAATCCTAGTGGGCCACTTAGCCAGAGCTTACCCTGGTTTCCTTAGCACAAAGCAACTTGGAGTATCACTACTCTCCCCTGGATGGGATACTAGTCCATTGCAAGGTTACCTCACCACACACACACACACACACACACTCTTCATCAGGCTTCTCTAACAAGTTGCTGGTATCAATTTTTATTATACAACCCTGACTCCTCAACTTGGAGTCCAGTGCAATGACTATTAAGGCCACTACATCTCTGTAGACCAGATTGAAATGGTAAAGAAAAGGGAGAGGATGTTCTTTTCTCAAAAGGTACCTGTTCTGTAAGGATTAGTACCCGTGTCCTCAGTTTGTACCCATTTCTGTCATACTTGTGAACTCCAGTGCAGTACTAAGATAGTAAAAGAAGCATGTCAAATATTTAACAGAACTGATGTAACTCTCAAACATTCTTGTGTAGAATAAAATTTGAAGTTGATTATTCAAAAGTTGACATCATTATCTGCTTCAATAGTCACTCTTCTGTCATATAATCTTACATACCCTGATCAGAACCAAATAAAATTCAAAATCACTAGCATTTTTTTTTCTTACATGGATAGAATGTTCTGATGGGTTTTTTAAGATGTGATAACCAATGGTCAAGAAGCAATTTTTAACAGTAATAAACAGGTTCTCACCCTAATGGTTTCTGATGATGGAATAATCTGTTTGTCTGTTACAACAGTCTTCTTCACCATTTCCAAAGCAACACCTGTACAAGATACCACAGAAACATACCAGTTACCCAAAATCCAATAGTCAGAGGTTCAATTTCCTTAATTTATACTTTATTCTACCCTTGTGAAAATTTAATAATGACATACTTAAATTGCACTAAGTGCTTTGATTGTTACTTGTTAAGTAACTAAAATGGGCTAAATATATATATTACCATGATTTAAATTACCTGGAAGTTTAACTGGTCAAAACTTTACAGACCTGAAACTTTCTTATAATGATGAAACTATGATGAATCTACCATGACGAGCATTAGATAGGAAAATTGATATGACATATTTCCTCAAATAATGTTTATTGGAGGGAGGTCACTTAATCAAGGGGGGGGGGTGCCTTATTGAGAAATGATTAACCTGTAAGGATTCTAAAGTTGTGGAAGCTTTAAAAGTCATAAATTAAGTGACAATAGAAACAGGTTTTCCTTGTATCTGTACTATTTAGGAAAGAGAGGGAGGAGGGGGCACTTGTTGATGTTTAATGGCCCAGGAGGTGGGGAATTATTCATGGGAGGGCATTTATTAGAGCATGGGTGGTTATTTGAGGAAATAACAGTACATAAATAAATATATAAACTCAGATAAACAAATAAGGCAATACTTAGTCTGTGTGGCTCAAAAGGTAGTGGTATGCTCTCTTCATAACTGGCCTTCTTTCCTTTGAACACTTCGCTGGCTGTCACCTTCATGTCAAGCTGAAGAGAGAAAAGGTAACCGATTGATTGATTCCCTGAGAAAACTTAATTGAACAAATCTTGTTGACAGTGTAATGTCTCCATGACTTTGGAAAATATTGCATCTGAAAATCATAGCAACTACATAAAGAATGATATTTTTACTTCAATTAAAATGCAGACAATTGTTTGGGTAGGCCAGCCACTACCATGTACATAACCTAGCAAAAAAAATTTTTGATGATAAAAATTTCTTTAAAGGCATATTTTCAATAACCATGTTTTTACATTTTTGTAATATTGTAATATTGTTGATAATATTCACTTCATTTCACCATACATCAACTGACACAGACTCATAATACTGACAGTGACTAGCATCTAATTTCTCCATACAGTATCCCCTTGAATCAAACATTAAGGTCATGGGAATAAAAGAAACGATCAACAACTTAAGAAACTGTTCCTAGTTGATGAAATCCTCCTCATCAGTACTATAAGAAAATTCATTGCTTGACAAGGGAAATCCACATTAAATTGCATGCGAAAAAACCGATAAAACACAAATTGCGAAAGGATGAGTGCGATATCCCTTTTCTAGTGCGAATTAACATGGAATTCACGAGTCAAGTAATGGATTTTCCTTGAATTGCATAATTGATTAAATATAAGGGAAAAAAACAGCATTACTTATAGTTGTTATCTATACTAGTTGCAAAACAACATCACTTTGCCGCATTTTCAACTAGTAATTCCATGCTTAATATTGTACATGAAAAAAATTACTCAGTTCTGATTGGTTAAGATAAATGCAGTTTTCAGGTAATTCAGTGCAGAAGAGAGTTAATTCAGTGCAGAAGAGGGTTAATTCAGTGGAAAGAAAGTAACAAACCAGGCATTCTGATTGGTCAATAATCAAAGAAACTCAAAGAATTACCAAACTCACTGTCAATGAGCAATTCCTTGACCTGTTGGCCAGACTTTGAAGCACCTTACAGATGTGAAAATTTCATTTTATCTTATTGTTTTGATCGTAGGCAGTTGTTTTGACCAAACCCACAATGCTACTTGCAGGGTTTGAATAAATTATTTTTGCATGTGATGTACATGCTTTTCTGCATAATTATGATAAGCTATCTTGTATTTTTTCATGTATTACCTAATATATAACCACATGATTTTTCTCATGCAATTTGGAATAAATAATTACTTGGAAATTTTTTCAAAGACCACAAATTGCACTCGCCATACAGGCTCATGCAATTTTGTTAGTCTTTGAAAAAAATTAATTTACTTGTGCTTATTTATTCCAAATTGCACTCAAAATCATGTGATTACCTAATATACAAATACCTCACTTCGTTAACCAATCAGAATGCAAGATTTTATTCAATGATGTGATTCTATAGGAAATGTATGGAGGATATATGTATACTAAAATTGGGGAGTCAAGGGTCAATGGACCAACCTGGGCTTTCCTCTCTGGTGTGATGCCTTTAACATACTTCCTTACTAAGTGAAGAGTGTGCATTCTATGAAGTTGTTCTGAAACCTGTTAGAAGTGATAAAATCATCCTCACATTCTGAGTAAACTGTGGGAAACAACAGCACTTCAGGCAAGGGCTGGTAATACCGAATTTTCCAATTGGGATAGTTTGTGTAACACTGAGCTACACATTTTCTTTCTGTCTTCTTCCCCCATTCAAGTCATCTTTAGATGTGAAATTGCCTTCCTTGCTTCCTTCCTTTGTTTTCTAGAATACATCTGTATACATGTCAAAGATCAGCTATCTGTGCTGTACGCTCACAGATGTATGACAACTGCCAGTGAAACAACTGTAAAATCTTAATTATGATTGTGATCAATACAGTTGTTTAAGAAGAAAAATGGTCCATAACAGCCCCCCTTAATTCTTATCCCTGATCAAAGTATGTCTTCTTCTCCGCAATGAGATACTAATCCATTGCAGTAACTCCCCCAGCATTAATATTTCACATAATTAAGTCTACATGCTAACCAATACGTCACTGCATATCTCACACCACTCAAGCCAAATGGAAGGCAAGGCAGTAAGAGCTCATCCTGCTTTCCACACCATGGAGTGAACAAGCATCTTGATACTCCCCTCTCTGCTTGTCCATCATGGGTTAACTCCCCCCCCCCCCCTTCCACCATTATAACCATCTATACTCCTTGGTGAAGAGAGGCAACGTAAGAAAAGTGTCCTGCTCAATCACACAACTCAAGGACCCTGCCCAGTCTTGCACCCCCAACCTCCCACCATAGTACGCTGAAGCCAGCACACTGACCAAAAAATTACACCAGCTTGTCTTCCATAAAAAAGATAATGTATCCAACTAACCTCCACCATTGATCCAGGAGGCTTTGGCCAGCTCTTGTCCAGGACGCTTCTGGGTAAATGCTTTGTCAGCAGTAGGAGGTATGACTTCCTTACATAGGCAATAAACTAAAATGCAAGTTATTTTAGAGGTGATATGAAAACTTATATCATTATTATCCTACTACACAACTCTTCTCTGATAGCCTTTGATTTAAATCCTACCTCTATCTGGAACTTTTTATCCCTTTTTTCAACAAAAAACACATCTCATAAGTTGATCCTCCTGGAAAATTGTGCAGTTGATAGTTTGTTTTTTTTTAACACAATTTTTGGTAAGTTTTGAGACAAGGTGGAAAGGTTTAGCAAAAACAAATTGCACTTGAAGTCATAACTAAATAAGTTAAGGATTTGCTGCTACAGAAAAGATGCTTCCAAACAAAAGGTTCAGGAGTTACACCCTCCCTACAATGATTTAACCATTCCCTGACACTACAGGGAAACTCTTCCATGGAGTAACTACTACACATTTCCTTTAAAGTAAAAATCTAAACTTTGAAATATAAACATCAATGACTCACATCTGTATTTTCTTCACTTGCAGGCTGGTTTCTTGTTATAAAACCCTTTATGAACCTTTAATTTCAAATGTAAAAAAAAAATCATAATTATGTAAGAACAATAAATAACTCACTCTTTCCCACCAAATACACAATCATAATACCCGATCTTCATCTGCCGGTAACTATTACATAAACTATTCTAGGCTAAATCAACATAAAAGCTCATTCTCAAGGATTGGTTGTAAAATTTGGAATAGCATCCCAGGAAACTTAAGGAATCTTCCAAAAGATATTTTCAAGAAAAAGCTAACAACAATATTATTTCAAAATCTTCAAGTTCAAGATAGTTATGTTGACGTAGAACGAATAATCAATGATGTGTCAAAAGTTAATCCAGTTAATAGTAGTGTATAACTTATGTATTCTTCTATTTTTTGTCATGTGTTTCTATTTCTGTATTTTTATCTCATACTGTCATTTCTGCTTTTAAATTAATGATTTAATATTTAATTTCTGTTTCTTGTATATTTAATGAATCTTTTGTTGAACCGAAATTTATGTAAGATGTTTTAGCATCCACACACTGCCCACCGAGACTAGCTATGCTATTTGTGGGTAGTGGTTGATTATGTTAAGTTAAGTTTAATGCCATTAGAATAAAGATTAGAAAAAAAAAATTAGATAACCACTAAAAAAGAGAGTCCTTGCTAAGTAACAACACCTACTTGCGTATCCGATTGGCAGCTTTTCTTCGTTGTTCAAGCAGCCTTTGAGCACGAACTTGTCTCCAGTGTTTTGCAATGACAATAACCGCCAACTGTAACCTGACATATTTTTGTCTCTGGTAGTAGCCCTTGAATTGAGCTTGGATGATTGTCGCTGTTTCAAGATCAAAATTTCTGTCATCAACTAAACTAATATATCCATTACCCTTAACTTATGTAAGATGTTTTAGCGTCCACACACTGCCCGCCGAGACTAGCTACGTTATTTGTGGGTAGTGGTTCCTCAGTTAGCCTCCCAGTTAGCTCAATGGATAGAGTACTGGACTGTTGTACGGGAGGTCGAGGGTTCGAGCCCAGCCGGACCAACACTCAAGGTCTTAAAACAAGTGAGAAGAATATGCTACCTTTCTATTAAGAAATGGTTAGATACTCTAGTCTTCTCGGATAGGGACGAATAAATGGAGGTCCCATCTCCTGCAGGGTTAGGGGTAGGAGACGTTAATTTCCCATGCACGAGATTATTGTGTGATGGATGTCTTTCCCTGGGGTGGTTGCTGGGTGGGAATTGTCCCTGAAAAGCCCCCATGGGGAGTGGTCAATTAACATAATTGTGTATGTATGTATGTAAGTATGTATGTATGTCACTAATAAAATATTAAATGATGATGAAAAAAAATTGTGATTGGAATCAGAAGGAATGAAATTAGACAAAATAAAGTAAAATGAATATTTCTGCAATCACAGCGGCTAAACAAAAACTTTTAGTCACCACTTTTCATTTAAATCAATACTTTATCTACCTTCCCCCTCTAAGTAGTAAGGATTATATATTTTTAGAAGTACAAGTCCTTAACAAGCCACATTTAAAAATTAATATAACTCTGCCTGGCCCAATTCTCGTCCTACAAATTACACATGCATATCAAGTTCACAGTCATGCATATTCAATTTTATCAAAAACAATTATCTTAACCCTCTCACCCTCAAGATCTCACTAGTAGTTCTCCTTACTGTCTGCCATACAATTCTTATGATGTTAGTTTGGAGAATTTGGTATTGGATCAACTGATAATTCCCTGGTTGTCTTTTTCCCTTATTCTTGTTACTTGTAAAGAGAAACTCTCCTTACAATATCAATGACTGCCTTGATATCACCGAAATTATGCACCAATTAACTAAAATTTAGATAGCTCTGAAACACGAATCGACTTTTATTTTGTGTGTAATTCACGTTGCCATTTCTGTATCTTAATAATATTTTTAACTGATACCATAATTTCATTTTGCGACAGCTGGTACTGTTTGTAAAATATTTTTCGTCTTTTTCCTCTCTATAGACTTGTGTGTCTCTTCCCCTGCCTTGATTAGGCTTTTCTATATGCGGGTGGAAGCTAACATAAAATTATAATTTGTGAATTAATGAATAAAGTTTGTTGTTGTTGTTGTTGTTGTTGTTGTTGTTGTTGTTCTCTCTCATGGTAACTCACGGGAGTTAAAGGGTTAAAGTGGAATGAATTAAGTTACAGATTTCAAGTTCAATCATTTGTGGTAGGGTTCTTATTCGTTACAGTGGCCAATTTACCATTTCAACTTTGTTGATATATCCAAATTATTTTGTTACCCCCTCCAATGCAGCCCCAAACAGTTTCTTTAGAAACTATCAGCCTTTATTCATTCTTATTCTAAGTATTATTTGAGTCTCTTATTAAAAGAGCCATTTTAAGTACCATACCAAGGGCAGGTTTCTTAGCTTGAAAAGCATCCTCTGTGGCAAACAACGTTTGGGGAAATCTGATAAAAATCTTTGACCTATCAAATAAATCATGGATACTCAGTAAAAAGGAATACACAACATTCAACAACTAGTGCCTTGAAGCCAGAGAGGGGAGAAGGAACTTCTGCATGAAAGAGACATGACTGCCTCTTGAAATTTTTGAAGGAAACCCCCCTCGTACACCCCTCACCCCAAGAAGACCAATTTAGATGTAGTGCATCCCATATTCAACTCCTTAAAAGAAATCAACTCTCTTTTGGGAGTGGCATAGACCATCAAATATTATAAAAATGCCTTTCTTCCATTCCTTTGAAGTACTGCACCAAAAAGTTGCCTTTCTCATAGAAAAAAGTGGTTGCATTTGAACTTACCACTCTGGGTAAGACCAAAATCAGACTTGTATCCCATAGGGGAAGACAAACATCAAAGCCTCTTTTTCATGGGAGTTATCCATACAAATGATGATAGCTATTCACATATAAACTCACTTGCCAATCCTGTATTCATCAGGTTTATAGTTTAGATGCTCGCAGATTTTCTTCACCCCCTCACCTGGATCATCTAGTCAGAAAATATATAGCACAAATTTACATATTTTTGTACTACCATCACAGCACGACTTTATGAGTTTACCTTTTGTGTATCAAACATCAGTCCATAAATTAAAACAAAATAACAATCAACTTACCATACCACACTGGCCATGTATCTGGGCAAAGACATTTGTATCTACAATTAGAAAAAATTGTAAACTCAAATCAGAACTTTAATACAAAATTGGTTCGAGCTGGCTCAAAAGGGTTTCCTTGTTTCTAAATTAAGCGCCTAATTTTGTGTCCTTTAATACAGAGATGTGGCTGCTGTAAATATATTAAAATAGGAGTGAATGTATGAACCACTTACAAGGAGGAAAAAAGGCCATTGTTGGGGGTTGAGTTGTTTAAGTTGTAGAGAAGTGAGTCAAAGTATTGGTTCCTCTTTGCTTAGGGTCATTTACTTTTAAGCTACTCACCTTTGTAAAAAGAATGGAAAAGGTCTGCGGTAAGCAAACCCTGCCCTCCTCACTCTTAAGTTCTCCATCAGACCAAGGTATTTTACCTGGTGTCGCACAAGATCATCTTGAAAGATATCTACACAAAATGCAGTCAAAAAAACACAATATTTTAGGTGATTGAAATTCAAATTTTAGAGGGCAACAACAACAACAACAACAATTTAACATTTATATAGCACAAACTACTATATAGATAATCAGTTGCGCTTTACAATCAGTTAAGGTGAGATCAGACGTCAGAATTCATCAGGCGCACTATGCAGCCACTTCAGTCCATGTATTGATCTCACCTTCCCTCCCCAATTCACCCTAGATTAGACACTACACAAAGATAGACCACAAAACCGGGCACTACGTGCCCTACTCTTTTCGAAGAGTGTGTGGGTTCTTTAACGTCCCACAATTTTTATCACATATAAGGGCTTGTGAGATGGGACCTCCATTTATCGTCCCTATCAGAGAAGACTAGAAAGTCTAACCATTTGCAGATATTATTACAAAGGCAGCACTTTCTTCTCAGTTATTTAAAGACCCTGAGTGTTGGTCCGGCCGGAGTCGAACTCTCAACCTCCCACACAACAGTCCAGTGCTATACCAATTGAGCTAACCGGGAGGCAGTTAGCTCAATTGGGGCAACAAAGCAACAGTCGAGGGCAACAAAGCAACAGTTGAGTGTACTTGATGATATTGATATTGATGCTTATTCATGCTTAGGAGATACTTTGCAAGCAGCTAGAATCTGAATATTCTAGAAAGAGGTCTTTCACTACACCTGCTTTCTTTGAGTCATTTGGCTTGATGCATCTGACATATGATGGCTGTTTGCTCATCAAGATTGTCATCAGATTGTTTAAACTTGTCTTGAACTGAGTTCCTGCCTGAAAAATAGCAAAACAGATGAAACACAGTTAACATTTGCTCTACTGCTATAGTATAGACAGGCGAGTTTGGAGATTCATAATTTAATAGGCAGTTTTAATCGTTCCTGGCAACTGCACCTCTCCATTTAAAATAGTCTGTAACAAATTATAAGCTTGCGATAGCCTGTCTCTATCCTATGTTCCTTTTTCATCCATCAAGAATTAATATATCGTTTTTAAGGAGAAACTGCCAAATAATTATGCAGTCAGGGCGTGAAAAAGACTGATGTCACAGATCTAAAGCAATGGCTACAAAATTTTCAATCAAAATGTGCAGTTCAATTTCTCTGATGTAATTTGCAAGCAGCTCAAAGTGCTTACTTACTCTCATAGTTCCACAATATGTGAAAGCAGTATTGAGTTTGAAACGGAAATGTGAACTTGCAATTTGTTATTGGGGTTCTAGTTCTCAGACTAACCAAAATTGGCGATTTCACATGATTGCTTTGTAGAGAACACAGTGAGGAAGAGGTCAAATTTGTTCTGCTCCTAAATTATTGTTTTTGCCTCATTCTTATCGCCATCACAGCATGACTTTCTCGACCCTGCTTAGGGAATCTTGAGTTCATTTCTCTAATAGAGAGCTTCATGCAGCCATTGACAGATGAAACCAAGTACTCAGTAACCCCAAAAAGCTATAAATTAGTAGCAAATTATAATCATAGTAAGTCCTTGTGCCTTACTGTTTCTGGTCTTTTAAGTGACTCCATTTCTTTCTTAGGGAACACTTCTGATGTGATACAGTTTGTACTGCTGCACATTGCCTTGGAATTGATAAAATATCAGTTAAATCTTTAGTTTCACAAAAGTGGCCATAAAGAGCCACACCCAGGCTCACAAATTAGTGATACTATCATTACCATATTTTTGAGGTAATTTAAATGTTCCATCAATTTGAAATGAAATCAACCAAGAATTAGCAAGCAACCTATCTAACAGAACAGTATATAAAAGTTTCCTTCAAATTCATTTAGAAAGGACAGATCTAATTAATTATCATCCATACGTGTGAGTGTGTGTGTTTTTTCAGTGTTAATGGATGTTCAACGAAGACCCAAGGGTGAAGATTAGGGCGACCCTAAAAGCTGGAACAGTAGAACAGCAGAATGGTGGAATGGCGGAAAATGATCTCAAATCCTAAAACATCGAACAGCGGAAAATGACCCCAAATCCTAAAACATGGAATGGCAGAAAATGACCCCAAATTCTAAAACATGGAATGAATGTCAGGGCATGTTGCACGAATTTAGTACAAAGACACTCAAGCACTTGGCTCATTCATCCCCACAACGATAATGCGCGTGACTAAAATTAAGTGTTATCAATTTTTTTTCTTTTACTGAGTGGTATGAACAATAATGAACCTTTATACAGTCGTGAAAGATAGCTGCGTTTTCGCATTGGAAACCTGAGTGTTTAGTTACCTTTAGTCGTGCTAAATTTGTCATGAGTTTTAGTCGCGGCATAAAAAGTCGCACAGCATGTGAAAACTAACTTGTACCACATTACAATAAACAATTGTAACTTTAATACATTTCCTGGTCTGCATTGATTCAATGAAACAAAAATATCTCTAATACTTGTAAATGTGAGAACATCATAGGAACGTTTTCAGGCTTCTCAAAATGTAATGACATTCAGCCCCAGCTCGAAACTTAGACTAGAGTGAGAGCAAGCCTTCGTTAGGAGCCCTTCAATACAAGCATTTCTTCATCCACGAATAAGTTTTGGGCCTTGAGTAACACTAAGTGAAGGGAGGGTTGCAGGGGGTCATGTGCATGGGAAATGCAGCTATCTTTCACATATAAAGGTTCATTATTATTCATACAAATAAGTAAAAGAAAAAAAATTAACAACACTTAGTTTTAGTCACATGCGTTATTGTCATGGGGATGAATGAGCCAAGTGCTTGAGTGTCTGTACAAAATTTGTGCAACATGCCCTGACGTCCATTCCATGTTTAGAATTTGGGGTCATTTTCCACCATTCCGTGTTTTAGGATTTGGGGTCATTTTCCACCATTCCGTCATTCCACTGTTCCACCATTCTACCATTCTGCCATTCTGCCATTCCACCATTCTTCCGTTCCGCCATTCCAGCTTTTAGGGTCGCCCAAAGATTGTTGATAAACATTAGACCTATGATGTCCTTTACAAAAGATAACTAAATGAGCTAGTGGGAAGCTTCAAAGTTATTTATACAAAGTGTAGGTTGCAGAACTCTACGGCAGCAACAACAAAAACAAAAGGAACATAAAAAACAGTAGCAGAAAAATGAAACCAGAACTCCATTATCACTCACTTCCTTCAAATCTCGAAACAGAAGATCATTGTTCTTGTCCATGAAACCTGCATGGAAAATATTTAGATAAGTGTCTCCTGTACAAAATATGCCACAACAAAAACAAATCACAGCTGCACTAAACAAAGGCCTTTCTCAAAGGCAACCATATTATTGGATTACCATTGACACAATATGTGACATCTCCCGCATAGTGCTTCAGTCTAAATTCCTAAAAGCAAATGAAAATTTTAAGCCATCATAATGGTTATTAATTATCCTAATTACTTACATTGAATTTCAAAATGTCTCATAAAAAAGAAAGAGAAATACCCTAAGGCAGGAACCAATAAAATACTAACCTCTCTTTGAATAGTTTTCCTCTCATTATACCCTGAGGTTGCATGGCTGAAAAAAAAAAAAAAAAAAAAAACAGGTCCCTTTACTGCCAATTCTCTCTTAATTAACCTTTTATCCCCCAAGAGTGACTAGCTTCTAATTTCTCCTTGCAGTATTGCCCTTGTATCAAATATAAAAGTAATGAGAAGAAAGGAAATGATCACCAATTCAAGAAGCTCCTGATTGTCAAACAAATTCTCCTTGTCATTACCACAGGAAATGTAAAGAGAACAGTGTGGAGAATATGAAGATTAATGTAAGGGTGTAAAGGGTTGGGTATCCTGATTGTCAATGTGATAAGTTTGAAAGATTACTGGATGCTTCAAGTGTACTAGCAATAAAATAATTTCTCGATCTTACCTGACAAAGTTAGGCACAGTAGCCGCATGGTTGGTGCGCTCGTTTCCGGATCGAGTGGTCCGGGTTCGAGCCCCGGCCGGGACATTGTGTTGTGTTGTTAGACAAGACACTTTACTCTCACAGTGCCTCTCTTCACCCAGGTGTATAAATGGGTACTGGCAAATTTAACGCTGGGGGGTAACCCTGCAATGGACTGGCATCCCATCCAGGGGAGTAGTCACTTCATGCTGCAGAAACCAGAATTAAGCACTGGCCTAATGGACCACTAGGCTCGTAAACAGACTTTACCTTTACCTTACCTGACAAAGTGAGCATGTTTTCCAATTGTCTTATCCATCTTGTCAAGGAAAGTCAAATCTGATGCCTCCCCAGGTCTCAAGCATTCCTCATCCTTCCAAAAAAAAAAATCAAAATCAACTTTTCTTCACAAAATTCAGCAGTGGATACATAATATCTTATTAACCAAGCGAGAGGGCCGTACTGGGAGATTATTACACGACTCGGGCAGTCAGAGGGCCAATAACTAACATCAACCAATCAAAATGGTCTATTGCCGGTCAATATTCTCTAAGTATTGGACCGGGCACTGTCCCGAATGGTCCCGAATGACACCGCTCTTGTGTCCCTTTGAACTTCAGTCGTATAATAAATCTCTTATTAACCAAGCTTGCTCGGGACCGTACTGGAAGAATATCGGCCCTCGGTCTTTTTTGTACGGACCTCGCTGCGCTTGGTCTGTACTGTCAAGACCTCGGGCCGATATTCTCCCAGTACGGCCCTCGCGCTTGGTTAATAAGGTATATATATTGGCTCGAGGTCTTGACAGTACAGACCGAGCGCAGCGAGGTCCATACAAAAAAGCCCTAGGGCTGATATTCTTCTGGTACAGTCCCGAGCAAGCTTGGTTAATAAGAGATTTATTATACGACTGAAGTTCAAAGGGACACAAGTGCAGTATCATTCTGGACCATTCGGGACAGTGCCCGGTCCAATACTGAGAGAATATTGGACCAGCAATAGAGCATTTTAATTGGTTGATTTTAGTTATTGGCCCTCTGACTGCCCGAGTTGTGCAATAATTTGTCTTAACAACAAACTTGTGTCACAGTTTCTAATCGGTGTGTCTATTTTCATAACATCTCTCCTGGGGCCTTTTTCTCGAAAGTCCCGGTAAATTAATGGGCCCGTAAAGCTGTTCTGTTTTCATTCAAAATGGGGATTTCACAAATTTTGAAAATGATACAGTAAAGCTATCAGTTAAAGAAACAAAAGGACTGGTTTGGGTGCCAGAAATTGCTTTCCTATTCTTTAAATATTGATTTGAAAACATGGCTTCGGACCCGTAAAGTTACTGGGACTTTCGAGAAACGGACCCCTGGTTCCTCAAAACATTATCAAAATTCCTACTTCATCCTTTTTCAAAAACAGCAGTTACTGTTAGTAGTTTAACAACACCAGTGAGCAAAATTCTAAAAATTCTAAAATAAATGTCCCTCAATAAAGATAATATCATTCCTTTTGAGTAAATGTATTTGATAAAAGCACCATGCAGGTCAAATGAAAAAACAAAAATTTTGTTTTATAAATTTAATTTATAACATTCAGTGACAAAAACATCAACCATTTCTATAGCTGGTGGAAAAAACATTGCAGGGTAAGCATAAGATGTTTATTCAATGAGTCAATATCTCAAAGCTATTTTCCTAGAACAATCAACAAAAGCACTCTGGCCTTTGAAAAGCTTTCATAAAAGCAAAGTTGAGCCACCTTTACACAAAATTCAGCCATTCAGTTTACTGGTAATATCCTTGCTTAGGTTGCTCTAATTTCATTGACTAGAAAGAGAGAGACCCTTTCAGCCACTACAGATTATGAGTTGTGTGCTTTTCATTTTCAAGTAAAATAACACAGATGGTGAACTTTACCAGCAATGCAATGACACCTTGATGTCTGGCTTCTATAAGATCACAGATAATCTTATTGTCAAAGAATTCCACCTTTTCCCACTAAAACCAAATAAAAAATAAAACATTTATCTCCAGAAGAAAAAATCATTCCGGTAATTGAAGCACCCACCATCCAATATCCTTTAAGCATGAAGGTACAGTTTGCATTTCATATCTGCAATCTGTTTAGCTGAATGCTACACGCTATCTATTCTCAGATAGATGCATGTTGAGTAGAACAAGAAGCCTGACAGTGTATGGTACCATTGTAAACAAAATAAAATCAAAACATGAGCTGGTCTCGATCACTTTCTTTTAATTGCAAAATAGAGCTTCTTTAACCTTTGAACCTTTGCAGTGACTAGCATCTAACTTCTCCACACAACATCACCCCTAAATCAAACATTACAGTTACAAGAATGGAGGAAATGATCACTGACTAATTAAAAGCAGCCATTGATTGTTAAACAAATTCTCCTTGTCAGCACCTTGGAACATGTATAAAGAACAGTGTGGAAAATAATGTGTAATGATGGTTAAGTGTAGAGGAATAATATACAAATTCAAAGTCTAGAGGGGCAATACCTACCTTAATTCCTTCTTTTCTGTATTCTTCTTGTTCCTCATTTAATGTCAGCTCAATAAAAAGCTGCTGTAGCTTCTCATTACAATAATTAATACAAAACTGTTCAAAGCTTGAAGGAAAGAAAAGAAAAAACAAAGAAACATGTCTGAAACCTCATTATCTTAAAGGTGCAGTCTCAAAACTATTTCTTTACAAGAGGCACTTGCAGTAAAGAAAAGTAAAAATTGTCTTTGTACCTGTTTGACTCAAAAATCTCAAAGCCATAGATATCCAGAAGACCCATGAGTGTCTTCTTTCCTCGATAAGACTGAAAAGATAAAGTCAAACTTGCTATCAAACTTCTAAGAACAATACCTTGGATTAAAAATTTTGCTATGGACAAAACAAACAAAGTCACACTGAATTAGTTTTAATGACAACTTAAGATACATAACAAAAGGCAGACTAGCCAACAAGGACAAGCACAGTCATCAGCTTGAACACCAAGCTTTCAAATCCTGCAAGTTTTTCACTTCTTGGATTCCAAGAATTAATAAAAAAAAAAAACCTATTTAACATACACATCACTTAACAGTCCTCTTGGCCATACCTTGTTCTTAAGAGAAGTATTGATTCGGCCAACAAGCCAGGTAAACATTCTGTCATACACAGCCTTTGCCAATGCATCACGTGCATAGATTGCTTGCTCACTGGTCAGTGGTGTTCGAACCTAAATCAGGTACAGTTCATGGAAAAATGAACATTTTGTATCATAATGCTTTTGTAAAGTTACCATCAGATGGTAGGTAAATGGCAGTGTTCAGATTAGTATAATTATAATTGCACTGGGCTGAGCAACATCAAGGATTAATGTTATTCATACTGTTGAAGCAGAAATTGCACAAGCCTTCTGAAAAATACAACCATTTCAATTTTTACTTCATGAAGAAACATGCAATTGTTTTTTTATAATACAAGGGGCAAAATAACCCATTAGTGAGAATAATTATGGTAAAGACACAAGCGGTTGTGCATTTTTGTAGGAATTAAGCCAGTGTTTATTTTGCATAAAAAAACTGTAAAATACACAAATCAGCAGAATGATTTGAAATAAGGCATTGTCCAATACCTTATCTCCTTTAGTCTCAAGCGTTCGGCTGGTGAGTGCTCTCTCTAGGACCTCTTCTGGGCAGCCTAAAAGCTGTAGATTTAATAAATACAAGCTGTGAATTAAATAAATACAAGCTGTAGATTTATTACATACATACACCTTTATATATTAGATACTGAATTTCCAAATCACTTAGGAGATACACCAGGCTGTTAAGGTGGCTGAACACACCTTTTGATACCTGTGTTTCTTTCACCATTTTCTCTAAAACCCTTGATCTCTTGGTTGCCAAAACTGGCAGCAAGCAAGTTAACTACACAAACTTTGCTATTTTTGATAGTTAAGCTGATGTATGTGCTGTTGCCATGGTGACATGAATAAATATAAACAGCCCTTTAAAATTGGTTTTGTTCATTTGTAAAAAATCTAGTCATTAGTTTTTCTTTATAATTTGCATGCAATAAGCTTGTAACGATACTCACAAGTTAACACCATTTTGCTAACAATCTAACAGAGAGATCTCTACTTATCCCTTGTTGAAAGTTCACTCGATTATTTAGAATTTCCTTTGTTTAAAATCAATTTTTTTCAACACTCCAGTTACAGGTTGTTATGTAGTCCATAAATCCTATCCCATCAATTTTTCCACTTATCCTACTACTTAACAAGTAGCCATTTCAAGAATGGACCCTAGCCTTGTGAGAGTTAAGTGTGGTTTACCCAAGAATACAACACCTTGATCAAGGCAGGGTTTGCACTCTGACCTTTGAACTCTTGCCTTTCAAACCCACACATTTTTATGTCCAGCCTTGTGTGTTGAACACTAGGGTGATATATGTATCATACCGCACAAATTTAAAGTGCACCTGACCCCTAAATTTCTTTTTTCACTTCAAAAAATCTTCATGCTTTGGTATTGCACCTTTGAAATAATGTTGACTGGCCTCCCATTCTCAAGTTTAACTTCCCCATGTTCAACTTCTGGTTCCAGAAACCCAACAGTGCCAAGGTGGAGGACTGAGGCAATGATAGCAAACAATGCATCCTGCTCATCTGCAGAAAATTCAATAACGGACAAAGCCTTCTTTACATGGTTGAAGTCTGCGGCATCATTTAGCGTTTTAACATGAGTGTCACCACCCTGAAATAGTAAAAATGTAAAGAGTTAGCTCAATTGGTTAGAGTGCTGAATTGTTGTGCAGGAGGTCAAGGGTTCAAACCCTGGCCAGACCAACACTCAAGGTCTTAAAATAACTGAGGAGAATGTGCTACCTTTCTCTAACATCAAGAAATGGATAGACATTCTTGTCTTCTCGGAAAAGGACAAATAAACCATAGGTCCAGTCTCCTGCATCTATTAATTAGTTAATTTGGTTGGGCAGGGGACGTTAAAGAACCCTCTCGTGAGATTACTGTGATGTTTACTGGGCCTGCAGTAATAGGCACGAACTGTTGTGGAGTCCCTGCCTGTTGACAAAGCTAATAATTTAAATTAAGTTTTCAGAATCTAACTTCAACATGGTCAAAATGAAGAAATGAGAATTTGGACATTTTTTTTTGACATTATGAGGTTGAAACCAACAATTTTAAGGTTTGAAGTATGAGTAATCCCACCGTTGGTGACAAACTATCAGGCACAGGTCATGTACCATTTAGTTTAAACATATATGGCAAAGGAATGAGTATTTAAAGGAAAGGAACTTGCAAATCCTGAACATATATATATATATCTACCTGGTTGAGATAAAAATATTGTGAACTTTCCTGTTCTAGTTCAAGGTTCTCGAGCAACTGGTCACCACCACCTTGCAATAATTGGTAAAAGATGTGGAAATTCCTTTCACCTACAAAGAACAATTCAATAATGTCTGCGTGAACCAAGTGACCTGTACCACAGGAGCATATCATAGCTGTAATAGTGTCAAGCATGTAGCAGTTTGAAGTCTAGTCCACTACAGGTAAAAACCCTCTGCCTGGACACCATGAATGCCTTTCACGCTAACATCAGTATATATCTTCTCCGTACTGTTCTCTGTATATTTCCAAGGGTGCTGCCTGGGAGAATTTGTTTACCAATCAAGAACCTTTTAGTTGGTGATCATTTCCTTTATTCTCGTGACCTTAATGTGTGATCCAGGGGTGATATTGTCAGGAGAAATTATATGTTAGTCACTCAAAGGGGTTAAAGGGTTAAGCCGTATCGTAGTTTATAATAGAATTGTATCATTGAATAAAATCTCGCATTCTGATTGGTTTAAAAAAGCAAGGTATTTCACATGGAATTGTGAGTTGAAAGCAAGGCTAAGTGATATAGTTTCATATCTACCCATACATAACAACTATGAGTAACACTGTTTCCTTTTTTTTCTTGTTTTTATTTCAATTATGTGATTCAAAGAAAATCCATAATTTGACTCATGAATTCTGCGTTTAATTGCACTTGAAAACAGATATCGCACTCATCACTTCATGATTTGTGCATTATTGGTTTTCGCATGCAATTGAATGCAGAATTCCCTTGTCAAGTAATGAATTTTCCTATAAAAATGTAATAGTACCCAAGTCAGGCATTTTTCTCTGTCTTAGGGTTTTTGAAAGGTTTCTTTGGACTTGACTTGACAAAGTGCTCAATAGGATTCCGACTAGTTGGGGAGATAAGCATGATGAGAGTAAAGTTCCTCAGTCAAGAACACAAATACATCTCCAAATCTACTGTGACCAACACTAGGTCACCACATGTTCCACATTGAGTGGAAAACTGATCTATAAAACTAAATATTAAACACTTTAAAATAAGTTTAGGAAAAACCCTAACAAACCTTTTGCTTGGTGGACAACTCTGGATTTTTCCAACAAGTAGTTTATGATATGTCCACCAACTGGAGAGCCCTGAAGAAAATAGTTCTCATGAATCAGTTGCTAGCAGTATTATAAAGAGTCATATTCTTTAATTAAAAAAAATAGTTAAAATTGAAAACTTATCAGTAACACTTAAATAATTGTGCACACTCCATAATGAATACTATATGCACTATATAACTGTTAGGTCACCAGATCTCCCACATAATCTTTGCTCTTCACCTTGAAATCAAATTGAATATCCATGTACTTGCCAAATCGACTTGAGTTGTCATTACGGTTGGTCCTTGCATTGCCAAAAGCCTAGAAGAAATTAAAACTGCAAAGCTATGATTTGAATTGCAGGGAAAGAAAAGAAACAAGACACAGGAGGTTTCTCAATGTTTTTCATATTTTTTTATCCCACTGATAAAACTAACTTCAAGCAAAACAACATAGACCATTAGCATGAGGTCAGTTTTAAGGCATGGTAGAGTAATTTCTTCTCATAAACATAAGTCAAGCAGAGCTCTAATAATACTTTAGCAGGCATCAAGTCCATGTCTCATTTTCTGCATGCTGCTAAAACTTTCTGTCTGATTGGCAAACTTTGTTGCAAATTGTAATTATTTCTCTGCTGTGATTTAAAGACAGTAGTTGTTTTTGTGTGAAATCCAGCTAGCTTAAAATCATACAGTTACACATTCATTTATCCTTAACTTTACCAGTGGCTCTCCTGAGAGCTGTTCCCTTAATCCAGGTGAAGCAGAAATGTTGTAGGGTCTCACAAGTTAGGATCACAGATTGTCCACTTTGACAAATTTTAACACAAGTTTTCAAATGCATCATCTCTCATCTGCATTGATCTTTGCCGTCCTCATTACAGTTATAGTTTATTATTACATCATTCTGTTTTTACATTTTCATTTCAATCTTTAATTCATTGAAGAGGAATTTTTGTTGATATTAAAAATGACTTGACATTACTGTATTTCCTCTACATTACCTCCAAAACAGGGTTGCTCTCAAGGAGCCTATCTTTGATTCGCTCCACATCATCAGAGTGAGTGCTTATTGCCGCTAAATACTCCAGGATCTTTTTGGATGCCTCTAATTAAACAATACCAACAAAGAATATCTTGATGAGGTCAACTGAAGCTGTTTTATCTAAAGTGGGAATTTATCATTTTGAAACCTTGAAGTATCTTCCTTCTTATATACTGAGAAATACAAACACAAAAGATACAGAGTGGAGGGGATGGATTTGAGAGCGTTGAATGCCTTGGAGGCAGGAGGTGTAAAAGAGATGAGAGGACAAGAAATGAAAATTGTCTTTTTGATCAGAATAGTGCCTGATATTGGACATTGGTGTCCAATCTTGGACATAAAAAAAAATGTCCAATTTCAGACATTGGTGTCTGATTTTAGACTTAAGTGTCTGATCTTGGACACTAGTAATGTTCAATCTTGGAAACTAGTTTCTGATCTTAGACGCCAGTATGTGATTTTGGAAATCAGTGTCTGCTTTAGGAAACTAGAGGAAACTAGGTAGGAGGGGTAAAAGAAATGGGAGGACAAGATATGAAAATGGTCCTTTTGATCAGAATAGTGCCTGATATTGGACATTGGTGTCCAATTTTAGACATAAATGTCCAAGTTTAGATATTAATGTCTGATTTTAGAATCTAGTGTCTGATCTTGGAAACCACCAGTGACCAATTTTGGACACTAGTATCTGATTTTGGATGTCTTATTTTGCACACCAGTGTCGGATTTTAGACACTTGTGTCCCATTTCAGACACTAGTGTTCTATTTTAGACACTAGTTTCAGATTTTGGAAATAAGCCTCCACTTTTGGGCACTAGTATCTGATTTTGGAAATTAGCATCCGATTTTAGACACTCAATTGTGTCCAATTTTTGACACTAGTGTTTGATTCTATACAGAGAGTGGAAGGGCATGGGTTTGGGTGCCTTGAAAGCCTTAGAGAGCAGAACACAGAGAGATACAAGAACTGAGAGGACAGGAAATGGGAATGGTCTTTCATCAGGACAAGAAAAAGAGGGAAATGAAAAAGACAAAAATTTGGAAGATCATAATTGATCAACAATGTCTTCTAGTAAAAAGAACAAGACAGGAGTCAAAGATGCAGAGAGCAGGCACTAGCAACTAGAAGATTCTCACCTTTTACCCCCTTCTCCCCCACCCCCACCTCTTTGCCCCTTGCCCCCACCCCACCCATTAATTAAGACTTTAAAAATGACAGAGTGCATCAAAAGGCCATTAATTTTTATCACCTCTCAATTTGACCGTAAAATAAAATTGTTAAGAGGAGTTGGACACTGTTCACTCCTATGGGTATCAATAAAGAAGGCCATTTACCTGTCTTTCCAGATCCACTCTCCCCAGAAATCAAAACACATTGATCAACTCTTTCTTCTTTCATAGAACGGTAAGCAGAATCTGATATGGCATAGCTGAAATAATTGCAAATCATTAGGATGATTATATGATAGGTCTTCAAGACAAGGTGGCCATTGTGCCTTACTTGCCTCAGCCACATGAAGAAATCAGATTGAAGTTTTTCTACTCAATACCATGTCTGCAACAAATCTCAGGCTTAACCCTTTCACCATCAGGAGAGACCATGAGACAATTGCTCCAAACAATACAAATACATTTTCAAGCAGAAAAGTGATAAGTAGAACAATTTATCACTTCCTTCATTTACCACTGCCCAATTTCTTCACGATAAAATTTTAAGAAAGGCATGGAAGACAGTTTGGAGACTTGGTAGTAAAATTAAGAGTTTCCAATTCCATTTTAATTTAGAAATGCTTGATTTTGAATGTAGAACTAGTCTTTTAAACAAAAGAATACTTCACTCACTTCAAGTGCCCTTCAAAATTATTAAGGACCACCATGAAGGCACTCTTAGAAAGTTACTGATTATCATCATTTATTTGCAATAACTAGTTGTAATAGTTTGGTATAAGCAGAAGCTTACGGTAAAGAGTTCAGGGTTATATGCTTCTGGTTTTAGACATAGTGTGTAATTCTAAAACTTGGTACACCAATGAATCAGTAATACACTCATTCAAGCAAGACAACCCATTTAAGAGGTGATTAATAACCATCAACATTTATTAATCTCTTGCAACACCCACATAGCCATGGCTATGTGAATAAAAAGGAATGCATGTCATTGTTTCTTGAAATTAATAGCAAAAATTAATTGCTTATTGACATACAGGTAAGTATATAAATAATTCTTCCAGGAGGTCAGTTCTGTTGTTTTTGGAGATCAACAGTCTACGCATTTGCTCAGATGCTGTAAGTGTTATCCACAATGAATAGCAACTTTACCCAGCAAAAAAGTCAGCAGATCAAGAAAAAAGTCAGGTTTGATCTTGCCATGACAGAGGCTTTAAGTGAGATCTCCAATAATCTCAAAGAAATCAAATCAGAATCTAATAAGCAAAGAGAGAAAGCAGACTTTCAAAGACCGCAAAAGAGTACCCTTACAAGCTCAATGATAGATGAGACAGCAACCTTTAAGAGAACAAAAGGAGAACTTCAAGAAGATTCATCCACTCAACTAACTCCAACTTGCTCAACTATCTGCTGGGTTTTGGAATGTTATGATGAACGAGAAGAAGTTGACCTGCCAGATTTGAGCCTTGACTTCATCAACATTTTAGTAAATGGAAGGCAAAAGAATGGAGCTTAACACGATATAACTTGAAGAAATTTGAAAGTTTGGAAGAGACATATGAAAGAATCATATTTAACCACATCATCTATTCAACTTTGGAATTTCACATGGATTTTGGAAGCAAACCAAAACATTCATAAAATTTCTCTGAGGTACTCAATTTGATTATAAAGAGCCTTAAGATTGATAAAATCAAACAGCAGATAATAATTAAAAACAGTTCCATCTGAACTTATATATATACACTTAGAAATCCACCTTCAAAATTACATGCAATTTGCACAATTAGGTATTCTTGATTTTCACACTCAAGCAATATCAGAAAGTAATTATTGTTAAGAGGTGCTGTGTCATGGTGGCAATTAACTCTTTCAAGCTTCATATTTATGCAGGTCTCTACATAATTCCACATGCTCATAAAAAGGCTGTTATAACAGAATGGTATTGTCTGGTTGATTGTTAATACTCCAAAAGGCCAGACCCAGAAACATTTTTCACTATTCTTGGAGTAGTTTCCTTATGTAAATTAAAGAAACACTTAAAAGTGCTTCCAAATATATCAAGCAAATGTCCCTTAATTGACCACCTATCATTCAAGTATTATACCTTTATTGCTGGGCAACAAGAAAAAAAAAACCCTTGGAATGTACAGTGCCTTCCTAAACAATGGAACAGCACTGAATGGTCTATTCATGAACAAATCCACCCTCACTCTAACCCTTGCTCAAACACATCTCATGGCTAATATCTTTGTTGTTATTTTCTTTTCCCGTCCCAGAAAAAGATCAAATTATTAAGCTTCCCTTAGACTGACCCATGCATTTCTAGTAACAAACAATTCACTTCACTGCTTCTTTATTTGACACAACTGGTAGAGCTCTGTGACACTGTCCTGCTACAAAAGCCACGGAACACCTGGCATCAATTGTCTGGCTGGTGGGTTAGCATACAAGTTCACAACTCAAAATGGTTAGCTTTAGAAATTCCACCAGTCCTCTCTTGGAGGAAAGGTTCTGTCATTCTTTTAATCTTTGCCTGATTACACTGGGGTAACTGAGTAGAAACAATCCCAGAAAGCAGCTCATAATAGCCCAAATATTGTATTTATACTCAGAGTCAAGTGGTCTCCTAACACAGTGAACTTGACCTAGGTGTGGTCAAATACCCTCAGCAAAAATAAAAATCCTATTAAAATCAAGTTAGTATTTTATATGTTCTAAATTTATCAGAGCAGTAAATAAATTTGATCTCTCCATGCTCCCAATATCATACTTCAATCGATGCTATAGTTAAATTATTAATTACTTCTCCATCCTAAATACAATTTAATCAAAGGTTGCCTCTCAGAAACTTATTGGATATTTAACTCAATTAGAAATGAAAAATGTTTGAGATGGAGCATGTGTCCCACCTTCACTTTAAAAAGAAAGAGCAATTTCTTTGCAATTTTGACACTTAATTTTGTTTCTCCAAAAATAAGGCATGCCTGCCTCATCTAATGAACAAAACTTCTAACAAGTGAGCAAGAAACTAATAACAAATGCCTCCCTTAACAACCAAAAAGGATGTAAAGTTAATGAGCTCATTAGAGTTGGAGTAGCTGGAAAATTTATACATACCGGTAGTTTAAACTTGTTGACTAATGTCATAAACAAGTCAAATTTGCATATTCAACAGAATCCCAATTTCAAACCAAAAACTTTCTGATGAGCTCTGACGAGGAATAGGACAACATTTCATTTTGAGGACTTACAAACAGGAGGTTCATTAGAGAGAAGAGGAGTCTTACCAATCACCCCCAAGATGTTAATATCAATTCTCTCCTCTCTCTTCAATGCATTCCTTATAGTTTTAGTTCTAAAAAATTTGGAGTTTAGTCAATCGATATCCCTTTGTTGATACATTTCTTTCCACTCATCACTTTTCTGAACGAATCATATCATAAAATATCATATATATCACTAACATATCTGATTCACCTTTCTGAAAGTATCATATCATAAGAAATTACTTGGTCACTCCCATAAATGAAGGGGTTTAAAATTTTATCAAGGGCCGGGCCACAATTTACTATTTTTTATCTGGGATGTCATCAACATTTAATTAATATTGTATATCAATTTATTGGTGTAGTTTAAAACCTTAGCTACAAAATGTAATAGAAATAAAGGCATATTTTGTATTGTAAAGCCACCAACTGAAGACAACTATGAAGACTTTTTGATCGGGGGGAAGGAGGAGAATTGGCCATGTCAGAACACAGGACGTAATAAAACTTGAAGGTCTTAATTGGGGATGGGATTATCAGCATTTAAGGTATATCATTAAGAAAAAGATGAGCTAATTAATGAGGAAGTTGAACCAATTGCATGATATTTAAGCCTACAAATACAATTATTAACCGTTAAAGAAAACAAATTTGATCAAAGTGCAAAGATGACTGTCATTAATATTCAGCAGTGGCTTTTAAACAAATAAGAATATTTCAAAGTCTTCAACTAGCTGTTAAATTCAAAGGCATAAACTCTGGAAAATATTACATAAAAAAATATATTTTTGGTAATTCAAAAGCTATGAAGAAGGAACTTGCTTATAGAAAGTACAAAGTTTAAAGCTTTTTAATTTCATTCTATGAATTTCGGTATGTTTTATTTCCATTAATATTACATGCATTTTAAATTTAAAAAATTTAGTTCTAATTCACGACGCGATTAAAACCATTGTTCAATCGCTCGATGAAATTGCTTCAGCAATTCGGTGAATCATTCATTAATATCAAGTCAAAATATTCGTCATAAATGATCTTTTGATTTCTACATAATAAGGTTAAAATAACACAAATGATCTCTGCAATAGTATTAACTTACACGTGAGGTGGGAGTTCGTAAAGATTTTCCCCTCGGTACTTTTCGATAACATCTTGATTGTAAATTGGAAGAGTCTTGTAGGGGTTTACGGAAACAACCACGGTCCCAATGTAGGTCTGTTTTAAACAATAAAATGCACATAATCATAACATAGACACAAAGCAATAATTCACAAAAACCATCCTAATGTGTTTGGGTCTTCAGTTTCCTGCTGATTTATCATGAAAGAAAATAAACAAGCCTTCGCCGAAAACAGCTAAGTAATAAAGAGTGAGCAACATCAGAGCAATACTTCGGGTACTGTAGCTAAAGTTGATTTCCAAATGGAAATTATACTGGCATTTGGTGACAAGAAAAAATATTCCGGTTGAGCTATCGAGTTATACAGTGAAGGGAAAAGGCTAGCGTGCTGTAAATGAGCACCTCGCGAATCAAAGCAAACTTTCGTATATGCAAAATTTCACTCTCTTTACACTCACATAAATCAAGCCAGAGTTGTAGCGTTTCCTCAAGTTTTCTAGGAAGGCATCTTCGCTTTTAAAGTCCTCAAGAAGAACGAAATCTTGCACTCCAATGCGATCCCTAGCTTGCAGATCGCTCTCCATGACTAAACTCACAGCTCAAACTTAGGAATGCAAGAATGCCAGGGTAGTAAAACAATTCCTCCTTGTGGTTGACCAAAACTCACAAGAGAATAAAGGTCAATTGAGGCAACAAACTACTGATTCTTATTCACAATTGTGCAATCAAGAATTACAAGGTCACCCTTGAGCATCGCACAAAAAAAAATCCACCATCTCTTACAGTAAAGTTTGACGGCTTTGTACACACCCCGAAAGTTTGCAGGCGCACGCAAGGACTTGTGATCACTTAACACGAAACTGGTGATCTGACCGCAAAATTTATCACCCCAAACGGCAAAATATTTTAGGATTTGCTGCCGACTTTGTTGTGGCTGTCTCCAAATCTCTCTTTCCTTAAATGGCTACAAGCAGGGGCACGTTGTCAACAAATGAACCGCAATACTATTTCTAACGTTACCGCTATCCGGTGAACCAATCACACTTCAATATCGCCTGCCAACAATTTCCGGTCATCGCCGACCCCGTGAAGTTTTTGTTTGAAGCGCGTTTGAAACAGCTTTATATGGTTATTCCTTCACTTCCGCAGACGTATCATAGGCAGGTATCACAAGCTGTGATCACTTTTATTTTCTTTAGTATTCAAAACCACTGATCCAGCCATTCTGATACCACGGCATCATCCTACAACTCGAATATCTCTTTCCAAATATTTTCCTTTTTCTTTTCTTTTTTTTCTATTTATCACTTCCGCAATGTCAGTTCTTCACCCTGTATCAATTTTGCCAAAGCTGTATGATCATAGTTCAGCCAAGAAGGGATAATCTTGTGAATCACAACCCTAAAAATTGGGTGTGAACATGTAAAACTTGAGGATTTTTACGCAAAATGGCAAATACATCCTCTCTAGGGTCATCACCATTTTCTGCAGGCCTGCGTTAAATAGTATTTTCATCATGCAAGTTCTTTTTTTTACCGAATGGAGCTGTTATATTTATTTTCGTTCCATCTTTCAAGACCAAATGTTCTTTTCTGCAAATAATTCTCCAAGCAATTTGTAGACGCCCTGTCGATCCCTAATCTAATACATTACCACAGATTTTATGTCTTCTTTGGTATTTCGTCACCGTCAACACCACTGCATGACCGAAAATGGGGTGGTCAAGGCTGAGATTGTTTTTCAGGCCTTCATCTGACCATTGCAGCTCCTGGAGCTCTCCGTCTCAGAACCCCTCCCTAACCATAATCCCCGTCCCTACCCCATGATAAAAAGTTCCTTCATCAAAAATTATGGCCGCTAATGATCTGGGTCTAGATTATAAAAATAAAGATGGCTGTCCGCATGAAAAGTTTTACTGGACTGTGAAATGGATTATTTTCGACATTTAAAACCGTGGTTTGCTTCCTGGAACATCTCTCTTGATCCGGTATATCTTCTCTCAAACCAAACAGAAACATGGAACGGAATCAAAGAGAACTTTAGGGATCTCTGGCGAAATGACGATTGGCAAATTCGCTTGTCTTGGTTTTTGATTGTTTGTACAGTAGTCAACTTTGTGTTCATCGGCGTAGCGTGGAAAATTTACGGCGAGACAATATCAAACATGTTCTTTAACAAATCAAGATCACCATTGCACCAGAGGTCAAAACCGAACGTGTTATCCGCCAGCATGGAAGACTTGATTGTCAAAAAGATTCAGTAACAGATAAGCTGATTATGTTGGGGACGGTGCAGAAGGAAGTAACCTATTACGTGTGCTTTTATTCAACTTCAGTTGTGAAAGAGGACAGTAATAACATTGTATTGTCTACAAGAATGAGTTTGAGTTCCTTATGAATAGGGAGTTACTCTCATAGGGGAAATTTCTAACTTGAAAGGAGTTAACATTGGTTCCTTTTACAGTGGTCTACAACACCTACCCAACTTTTGTAAATAAAAAGATGGTGAATATTTCTTTGTCCCACACTCAGGACAAGACGGAAGCAATCTTTCTCTGTTTCTTTATCGAGCTCAAAACTCACCATCTTATTGTATTTACAAAACATGACGCTATCAGTATTGCCTAGCAGTATGCAAGACACTTGTTAGAAAATAGCTATCAGAGTCGTGCAATCAAATTCATTATATGTGATCGAGCGTCCTCAAAATCCCGATAGTGCACGTTGATAGCGTCAGCAAATCCGACTTCACCAGAAATTTTTCTTTTCGCGCGAGCAGCCATTGTTAGTGTGGGGAAAAATAATATATTTCGTGACAATAATGGATACAAACAGAAACTCGGCCTACTAGTCCAAAAACGAAGACAATGTTTCGACCTTTTCCCTTGGGCTAGAGTTCTTAAATGAGGCAGAAAAAGAGAAAAACAAAGGAAAAGGAGACTCGGCATCAGCGCTGTCACGACTCGCTTCAACTGATATTGTTGTCTGTTTTTTGCATCAGATTTGATGTACAATTCCACCGGCTATGTTCTAAAACAATTGGTTCAGGCTTTCAGCTGTGCACTATCGAGTTATGGAGCACGTGGGAAGTTTGGAGAGCACTCAACAAGCTAGAGTTGCCCTCAGCTATTGCCTCTGGCAACTCTTACGCTTCTTTCGTGCTCTCCAAACTTCCCGCATGCTCCATAACTCGATAGTGCACACTAAAGCATGAACCAATTGTTAAATATAAATGAACTTCATAATGGCTATTAATGCAAAGGTCTGAGGTTTGATTTCTCATGGAAAATAAGAATTTTTCTTTATCCCATGTTTGTGACGATGAAAAACACCTTTCACTTGCCCTACTTTTCTAAGTGATGGGTTAAGGTTTCCATCAGCTGGAAGAAAATAATGTTTTTTCAACAGAAAAGTTCTAGGGATGAACAAAAAGGTATTTTCCTTCAATATGCTGATTTATTTTAAACCAAATTTATACAAAAAATCCTTCCTTGGATAAAATAACAGAGTTAACACTACATATTCTGTGTATGGAATACTTAACAAATGGATATTCTTGAAATTAACAAATATATTTTGCAAATAAAAAAATTGAAAACATTAACTACTGAGTAAAGTAACTGAGTTTCTCCTGTAAGACTTTGGCTTTTATGTGTTAATGTGCATTAGAACACATTTAGTTTCATTAATTACAATATTTTCATATAACTGTAGTTACTCCTGAGGAAAAAAAAAAGTACAAGGTTTGTTTTTTCCTGGAATATCCATGCTGTCAAGATACACCAGTGATTCGATTTTTTTTTAACATGCCTTGTTATTTTCAGTTGTGGGTACAAAGTATTAAGGTTATCCCTGAGGTCCATATGATATACAGACTTATCTTTAGTTTTTTCTTAGGCAGAGAGAAAGCAACAAACCGAAATACAAATGGGTTCTTCCACTACAAATTGAACAACCTAACATGACACTACATTTACAAAGAGTATAAACAGATGATTCTTCCCTCCAAAGAGTTTCAACCCCACCGTTTTAAGCAGTAGTTCCTATGTAATTACAAAATGGCATTGGCTCCTATTACCAGGCCCAATACCAAAAGTGTTAGATCCTACTGTATAATTTCTACTATGTACAATTAGCTTACTATAAAAGATCCTTTATCTGTTAAAATATGAACAAATTGTATCCCTCTCTTTTTAAATATTAAATATGGTGCAACAACATGTCACATATCCACCAATTTATAATTAAGTTTACTAAACATATATTATTTTTATCAACTTAGAGCACTTCCAGAATTTTCCTCACGTTGGGGTTAACCTTGAAAGATGGAGAAAAAAATAGATCACATGAGGAAAAAAAAATTGGAAACATATTAAAATCAAAGTGAGACTAACAATTCTTTTCCCTGTCTTCTGCTTGAATTTAAACTTTCATCTATCATCAACCAGAGCCTGGACAATTCTCCCCCTGCCATACTTCTGTGTAGCAGAGTTTTCTTTTGGAGTTTTATTTTTCCTATTGGTGATTTCTTTTAAACAGGAAGTTACGAATTTTTTCAGTTTAAGATACTATCTGAAATATCTGGTGGGAACTGACTTTTGCACTTTTTTTTTAAGTGAGAAAGGAGGGAAACCTGACATTTTAAACACTTTTTACTTGTTGAATTGAAGAAAACTCAACTTATAGGACCCAATTCAATAGCAAAATCAGACAGAAGCCTCACCCTAGCCCCTAACTGGTATTTTTAGCAGCAATCTATTTTGTATGTGCCTTCTTCTGGAAGAGATTATAATTTAACAAATTCTACCTAAAAAAAGGCAACAGTTGTAAAACTTACAGGGAATCCACTAAGTTTTGATTTCAATCCACAGAAGTCTGCCTCTTCAATAATTTCCTTTGAACTGTATGGGTTGTTCTTTTCTGTCACCCTAGAACAAAGAAATATAATTTATTATATAGCCTGGATCAGCAGTTAAGAGAACTTTAGAAATCTATTCTCACTGCAACTGGGGTTAGTCATGTACCAGGTCATATCGAAAAACATAACACTGATCAATCCTATTAGTCAAAATAAATGCAGAATGCCATCTAAATTCCTCAATTATCATATTTGCTTGTTTTGGTCCAAAACAATGATTAGCAAAAATAGAATTTGGTTGAGATCATTGTTTGTTTCCTATATATTAATAAATTTGTGACTTGTCAGTGTTGCTTGCCCAACACCAAAAACAACCATAGCACATTAAGGATACAGTTATAATGTAATGTTTAAGGGGTAAGCAAGCTAACCACTTACTGTGTTTCTGAGAGGAGCAACCTTTCAGAAAATGCAGCAATTGCTGAAAACTGTGCCAGACTGAAAGTAGACTTCTCATTTCCTTCAACCATCTGTAATAAAGAAAAAAGTATTATCCAACTTATGACTTGAGCTAAAAATTATAATTTTTCTTTAACAGTTATTTATCATTACCTCACCCTTAGAAAATAACACACAATAGCATAATACTAACATGCATGACAGCATAACAGCAGATAGCACAGAAGGTGCACTCTGACTGGCTATTCAAACTCCAAATATCCTTTGTTAGTATATACTAAATCAGTGGATAGCATTGAAGGCACACTCTGATTGGCTAGTCAAACTCCAAATATCGTTTGCTATTTAACTCCGAGCAACTTGGGAAAAAATGGCATCCAGGTTTGCATCCATGACAAGTGAAGAAATCACTCAAATCAATTTTTGGTGGTGTATATTATCTCACCGTTTTAGTACATACTAAAACAACTATTCACCTCAGTGTTGGTGGTTAGCAGTGGATATTTACCTCGCTGCTTTACGGCTTGGTAAATATCCACCCCTAACCACCTCCACTTTGGTGAATAGTTGTTAACTATTCACCTCTCAGCAGATTGCGCAGGATTTGGGCCCAAAAAATGTTGTAATCTTGGTAGGAATACATTTATTTAATTAAAATAATCTTTTGTGCCATACTATCACACTGTTTCTGTCTATATATAAGTAATAAAAACAACTGTTCACTTTAGTGTCGGTGACTTGAATATCCATCACTAGCCATATATCCACTTCCATGAATAGTTATTACTTGCAGACAATATCTTCATGAAGAAAAAAATGTGGAGGCACAATGACAATATCAGACATACCTCTATTAGTTTCTTAATCTGCTCTGTTGATATAGAGTCCACGTGTATCTCTCTTAAGCCCCTATTCATCTCCTTTTAATCAAATTAAAAGAAGCTTCAATCTTGAGTTTTGACTAAAACAATTTAACTCCAGGATACGAATTCAATAAATACAAATAATTAATTTAGTTGAATTACCTACCTTAAAAGTTATTTGATTATCTCTGTCTTTATCCACCTTCTGAAATATATGCTTGTAAAGTGCTTTCCTTCTTGTGCTAGAAAGTAACATGTTGAATTGTTTAAATATGTAGAAACTTTCATTTACATTCCAATGCTGTCAGATTTCTAGATTGTAACACTATACAGGAATGATTCTCACAGGTACATTACTATTGTTAAGAAGAGGTTAACGAACTTGTGCGTGCGCGACTTGCATGCACGTGCTTTGGGTTTATGTAGGTTATAAATATCCATGTAAGCAAATCACGTAGACCTTTTTGTTTTTGATGTGTGCAATTTTTATAGAAAAGAGTTGAAATTAAGTTTCTTAGTTTATCGATTAATTGGCATTTTCTTTAACGGTTGTTGCCGTTTACCATGAGTCTACAGTTTTCTGTGTTGGAATAAAGTGTCTGTTTGTATTTTCTGTTTCGCTTCCGAACAGCTATTAAGAAACTGTAGAAAAAGAAGTTTGAAATTTTCAGGCTTCACCTGAGTTTTGCACCAATTAATGCCTCCCAATCACTAGTTGCCATATGCCAATAGTGCTCTGACTACAAAATCAGCTACCTAACCAATTGTTGAGAGTGAGACAAATTTTGGTTGGTTCTATGTTACCTTTAAAGGGATGTGATCAAAAGTAGAGGAACTAAAATATACTTTGATGCATGGATGATTACAAATAAAATAATGATACTCACATTAAACTGGAATTAAACAAGTTGCAAAAGAGAAGTCTGATAAATTCAGGCTTTCACAAGGTTCAAATATGTGCCTTCCAGTTATTAGTTGTCCACCTGATAACTATGAGGCAATATGGTCCCTGATCAAGCCCAAATGTTTTCAGGCTTCTCTTTTTTGCAATTTCTTTCAATGTAAATCAACTGAGAGGATCATTCTTTCATCTGTAATCAACATCAGGACAACATATGATTTCTTTCATCACTTTTTGAGAATTGCATGGCTGTGTAACTACACGGAAGTTTGTTGATAAAAAGACAAGGTTCACTTGAGATGAATATGCCACGAACCTTATAATACAGTACTTTGTCAAATACTCCATTGGTGTCATCTCTGAGGAAAACAAAATTAAAATTAATCATGGCAAGATAGGTGAATCAAACCACTCTGGGTTGAAGACATGCATTCACTGAATAATTATCATAATAACCATACAACTACCTTCAAGTAATTTCACATCCATGGGAAGTTCAAATCTACTTGTCTGCTTAGAAAGTGCTAGTCTTCCTTGAAGCCAGGGTTTCATTCCTTCTTTCCTTTGCTGCAGCGAAAAAAAGAAAAGAAACATCATTTGATATCAAGAAGAAAAGTAAAGTCTGTTTACGAGCCAGTGGCCCATCAGAGCTGCAGTGCTTGACTCCAGTTTCTGTAGCATGAAGCGACTAGGAGTCTCCCCCCTGGATGGGATATTGCTAGTCCATCGCAGGGTTACCCCCCCAGCATTAAATTTGCTGGTACCCATTTAATTGATATCAAAAAGGTGCCCCATATCTACCAATCACACTGAGGGTGCACCCCAAGACTTTTGCCATTCATGAAAATGCAGCCTACCTGTATCAGCCCTATTACTACCCCTGAGTAGCAAGAGGTGGATGGTGTATTTCGGACCATCCTCAAACCATATTTTATACAACAAAAATACCCTTTGGTGACACATTCATCTACCTACTGAGTGTGTGTCTACATGAGAACAGCCCCTTCCCTGGTCACTGGAGTGGTAAAATCAAGTTAGCTGACATAATTGAGTGTCAAAAAGTCTTAAACTTAAAATGAAATAAATCATACATTACTGCATGCATGAAGTTACATGTAACTCTAATCTAAGTTACTATCAACAGACCTCAGAACTATCAACTTACCTTATGTTCATCCCTAATAGAAGTCATAACTTCAGTGGCCTCAGCAGAAGGCAAAAAACGTGGCACTGTTGAGTTAGTTAAAGATTTCTTTAATGGCCTTGACTCTCTTTTTTGCTCCAACCGATACTCAAGGAGGTCCTGTGGAAAATGAATATTGTTGATTTAAATGGGGAAGCTGAGGTTTGAAGGCTAAAGTTAAAATGACTTATTTACACAGTGCAACATGACTTGAGAATGCTAGTCTATTAAAAATCACTTAATATCCAGTGGTTAGCATTTCATCTGTTGGATAGTATTATCCGCCCTTTATACAGCTGGGCCCTCAAGTCCCTTTTTTTCAAGGGGTAGATAAGTTATCCACTGGATAAATCCCTACCTGCAGGGTGAATAGCCCAGTACATTTTTTCAACCCTTTAATGCCTTTAATTTCTTCTATCACATTGCATTATCTGCCCTTAGAAAAACTGGGCCCTGGAAAATTCTTCTATACATAGTTAAAATACTTGCCACAAGGGAGCAGGCACAGCAGATAAGGTTAAAACAGACAGTACCGACCTCCAAAAACTACACCTTAACTGGTTGGAGTAAAAGAGTGTAATTTTGTTGACAAAGATGAGAAAACAAACTAGGCAGAGAAATCAAATAACCAGAAAGGTAGAACTCAACATACAACATTCCATGATTCAAATGCAGATATATAATTATATATATATATATATATATATATATATATATAATATAATATAATATAATATAATTGAAGAAGGTCTCTGACCGAAATGTTTTTTATTAAAATTTTTTATATTTTTGACGTCAGAAGTTGTCCATCCTCGCAATTTTTAAACTTTCTACGTTCGTGTTTATTGTGAGATTTAGACTGCGAATCTTTATTAATCCTCCTGGCGCGGTGCACCTTTGTTGGCCTGAGAGTTCTTAAGCAACCTACACGAGGACATACAATTGTGCAAAGGACATTTTTTGTCTCACAAAATTGTCTATCTTGTAATTAACTTGTTGTCAGTACTTTAATTCAAGTGATGTCTCAACTCAAAATTCAAGTCTGCAAATTGTAGAGATCTACATGAAAGCTTTGAGCTCAAACGACTGTTTCTAATTTAGATTCAAGTATGTTTTGTCAACAGTGTTAAAATAATAAATAAAGTTAGGCTATATTGAAAACTTACAAAAAGAATTTTGAATAAATCTTTTTTAAAACTGTGAGCTATACATTTACCTCCAAAATGATCTGTGACTACAAAAAGGGTAAACAGTATAATATTGTGATAACTTAACTGTGCCCTGCAAATTCTAACAAACCATTAAGTTGGAAGCAATGGTGACAAAGATATATTTTAAGTGGTTCAGACAGGTGGTAAGATAATTTCAAGACACAAAATATTAATTAGTAGAATCTACTGAGCGGGAGGTGTCGGTATTTCAAATTTGTTAACAAAAACATGAACTACTGATTTAGCTTGGTTAAACTACAAAGAAATATATTTTGTTTTTTTACTCTGACTGCATATTCTGTTTCACTGAGAAAAGTGCTGTGAGTTCTTTTTTTTCTTTTCAGTTTTATCTGGAAATTAACTAATTTTGAATTGGAAGATGAAAAGTAATTATTTTCAAACATGAATAATGCCACCAAAGGGAGTATAATTGACCTGTTATAAATAATTTATAAAAATTTATTAGAAAGAAGAACTTGAAAATAGAAAGTACATGGTACAGAGTCCCAAAACAGATTTTTAAAACTGCATGAACTTTATATCATACTTGATTTAGTTTGGATCTTTCAACATTCTTTGTTCATCAGTTTCTTGTTGCATTGATGTCAAAACTAAAATCTCCTTATAATGAGGACCATAAACATATCAAACTGTCTGCATTCATTAACAAGTCTGTGATAATAAAGGGAGAATGTCTGAAAGACCTTAGTTCTAGAATTATAACTACAGTTAAAGCATTATCAAACCAGCAAAAATGTTACTGACATTAATAAATCAAGGTGTGTTTAGTGCAGGAAACTGTCACAAGAAAGAAAATTACTGCACTGTTACAAAACATAGCCTACACTGTAGATAACAATATTTTTTTCAAAATTATTAAACAAAAATGATGAGTGAATTTTGATTATGGAAATTTTATATTACCACAACTGTCAAATTTAGAGCTTTTAGTCGGTGTGGAAGCTAAGCTCATATTTTAAACACTGCAAAGCCTCTTTGGTCATGAAGGGTTTAAATTACAAGTTCTACATGAGTACAGTCAGGCAACCAGAATATTTTTCTTAAAATATTGTGTTTCCCCTGGATGCAAGTTTGTTTAAAAAATGCTCTTTGTTAATTGAAACAATAACGTATGTATAAACAAGGACAAGAATCCAAGGTTAATGTTCCTAATTAGATGTCAACAACTAAGAAGAGAAAAACATAACACATGATAAGATACTGGTCAAGAATAAGCTTGCATGACCATAAAATATTATTTGTAGGAAATAGCAAAAACTGGAAAAAGTAAACAAAAATAAGCATTACCACATTCATGAGTAAACATAATGATTAATGTAAACTATAGTATAGTGAAGCAATACACTGTCAAAGAATTATCAGCTATAAGATCTACTATTATAGTTATAAATCCAAAGCTCACTCACAAGAAAAACAAACCTTTGGATCATACATCCTGTAGGCCCCAGGTGCTCTTATATACTCAGGTCTGGGTAAACTGGAAAGAGAAAGTTATCAAAATCATTAATTTTCAAGTTGATCATTGATGATTAAAAGGAGTGTATCATTGTACTTTTCATGGAAACCTGTCACAACAAGTCAGACACAATAAAAGGAAGCTTAGAATCCTCATTGTATTTTGAGTTGGTTTTGCACTATTCAAAATTTACAATTACTAGCTTGGGAGAAAACTTCAAATTAACATAATCATATCTCCCTTAAAACATTCTTCATGAGCTGGCCGTATGTTGGAGAATAAAAAATGAAGTTGGTAAACTAATCATTCTAACTTACACTTCTGGCTCTTGTTTGGGTGACACTTCTTCCCTTTCTCCTCCCACCTTCCCTTCTTCATCTAGCTTCTTCCCTTCTTCATCTAGCTTCTTCTCCTCATCTTCTGTTTTCATTGCCTCCACAGATTGAACTGGAGCAACAGGAGGTGGTTTTGGCAGTGGTGGCTTTTCAACCTCCTTGCGCTCAAATAAAGGCGTTGTTCTCTTCTGTGTGCCTGGTGCTACTTTGGGCTCCTTGCGCGTAAATGTTGGGGAGGGTTTTAAAATAGGTTTAACCACTGGCTCCTTCTTTTCTTCTTTAGGTGATGGTGACTTAAAACTTGTAAGAATAAGAGAATCCGAGAACTTCACTTGAAGTTTTTGTGCTTTGTGTGTCTCCTCCTCTGCCTTCTGAGGAACCTCACTGGGCTTTTGAGCCACAGGCTCATCTTCTACTTCATTCTCTGGTTCTTTTTCAATCTGAGCAGGTTCGTCCACAGGCTCTGGCACAACAACCTCTTCCCTTACTTCATCTAAGCTTATATCTCCTGCTTGAATCATATCTTCTTGGGCTGCCCACTGTGGAATCTCTGGAACATCATTGTGTATATCAGCATCACATTCATCATTTGTGCTAGCCTCTGTTTGCTCTTCTTTAGCGTTTTCAGGAGATGGACTCTGATCTGGTTCCAACTTAGTTATGATAATTTCAGCAACAGGTTCCAAAGGGTCTGCATCTGAAGTCTTGATGTCAGCTTGAGGTTGTTCTTGAGTTGACACATGAGTCATTTGATTGTCAGGCCAATATTTGACACCTTCTCCTTCTTTGTCATTCAAATATTTTTCAGTAAGTCCTTCACAGGGGTTGGTATCTAAATTCTGTTCTGTTTGTAACTCTTCATCTGTAGATAGACCAGAAAATTTTGAAAATAATATAATTTTCAAATAAAGTTATTTCAAATCCAGACATATAATACAGTACCTCAAACTGGCTGAATATCTTGGAACTTCCAAATATATTATGTTTGTTCCAGCTTATAATTATATGCTGCCACTAGTAAACTTAGGTCAGTGTCTAACAATATTTACACCCTACACATCCAGAACCCTTTGGACTAACTTTAAACACGGCTGCAAATAACTAACGGGCAGTCACTGGTCTCGTTGTCCGGTCAAACATGCTTTTGCTCGGACACTACCCGTTTTTGGCCTGTCAAATTTTAACAGTCGGAACTCTTGCGATAGTGAACCCAGATTGCACAGTAATCCTTTTACAACTAAAAAAAAACTGAATCCAAGTCGATCTGGCAATAAAAATTACAAGTTAATAACTTTACTACTGCAGAAGCAGTCTCGCATTGAGTACGTGGAACGGTTACACAAGATACAACCGTAATTGTCCGTTTTACTTTACATCTGGCAAGATCACTTCTAATTAAATATTACACTTTGGCAATCACCACATCAGTTCTACAACTGAACTTAAGTAAAATATGCAGAATGTGTGAAAGCTGCTGAAGAGTTCAATCGATCTCTTAATTAAGCTAACTGAAATGTAAGCTTAAATATAAATAGGAAACACTTCACTTTAACTCGTATTGCCACAAGGGTTTCAAAATTCGGCACCACTGTATATAACTGTATAAAATGCATGGTGTCATATTCCAAGTGTTGCGCTCGCTGACTTTCTTCCACTTAGAATCCCTTAAAGACAACCTTACTCTTTCACTTTTTGTGTTATACGGTCGTGACAGGATTTGATGACATCGCGGAAATTTGCGACTGCCCGGGAATTTCTCAACCACTAATTTGTCTACTTTTATATTGTTTTTTTTTTTTCTTTTGGAAACATGACTGTTGTCCCTTGTGATTATCAAACAGTTAAAAATTCAAATTTCTTTGAAAGAGTCGGTAAAGGACCGGACAAGATGTCCGGCAATCCAAGGATTTGTCAGGTCAGTACCCAATTTTGACCGGACATTGTCCGTTGACCGGCCATTATTTGCAGCCCTGTTAAATAAAATTAAAAAAATCCCTTACAACTACATCCCATCCAAGCAGTATCAATGGATTATTCTTGTCCTGACCAAAGACTTGTAACTGAGACAATGTCAACACCAGGAATAGGACCCAAACCATACTGGGGGAAAAAGAGGGGGACAAGTTTCTAAAGAAGCTGTGGTGCAACATCAGCGGGGGGTATTACAAAATAATTTGTTTCTATCAACGGAGTTGATAAATAAATGTAAATTGCCACTAACTGTAAAAAGGTATCTAAAGCTGACATTTCAAGCATTATAGCCCTTCTGGTGGAAGGCTAGCATCCAAATCACTGTTTATATCCCAGTATAGATTTTGTCCATACTGATCTCTAGAAGAAGAAATTTTTTTAATACAGAGTTTCTTTATTTGGCAATCATCCCCTTTATTCAATATTTGACTTAGCAGTGATATGGTAAGAAGAAATTAGATACTAGCCACTCTTTGAGGCTATATAAAGAGTTCATCCATACCTCTTAGTTCTGTTGAGTATCTCCCCTCTGTGAATGATGCCTCAGAGGGTGAAGCAGGTACAATAAACTGTTCTTCAAACAGCACTGTTTCATCAAAGTCATCCTCATAATTTAAAGGGAAATCAAGTTGGTTGTCATTTAGTAAAGAGGGATCATCATCAGGACAAGTTTTAGGATGACTGCCTTCCCCACGTACCCAAAATCCTGCTGGTTTCACAAAGTGAAGATATTTTGGAACATCTCCCCTTTGAAACTGGAAAATTCAAACATAACAAATGTGGTTATGAATACTTAAATTTGCTGACAGAAATAAACCAATCATAGAATAGGCATAAAACTCTAACAGTTTTTGTCACAGTTTGTCTTGTAACAATTTACATGAAATTATTTAATTTTGTTTCTAAATGTACACTAGTTTTAAAATACTCTTGAAAGTACAATACCAACATTGACATTCAAAATAAAAATTAAGAAGACCGTTTTGTGATATTTTTTTTCACACCTGTGTCAAAGTAATGAAAGACCTTTAAGACTTGACAATTTAGGATTGCTTGAATTATACGCAATGTGTATGCTGTAGTTCAATTTTATCCTTGGTTCAAATTTTATTTTCCTTTGTTTCAAACTCATTATCATGACTGAGAACAAAGGAAAATAAAATTTGAACCAAGGATAAAATTGAACTACAACATGTACATGGGGGGTTGGGGGGATAATTGCCCCTCATAATCCATGTGAAACTAATTGTTACAGTTGCAAATACCACAGAAACTATTAAAAATTATAATTTATCATTTTATAACCCATGCAGCCCTGCAGGTAGAAAACATAGTGAAAGCTGACATGTGTGGGGCTGAACAGGTTGGCATGAGCTGGTTCAGAAAAAGCCATCCGGCCCTGTCCAGATATACACAGCTTTGTTGGGAAAACTTAAAGGAAAGAGGAAATAAGTGAAAATAATCACAATTTGCCATGAACTGTAAGTTTCTTTCTCTGAATCAAAAAACAAATAAAAAAATTTATATTCTAGTAAGAGTTTTTTTTTTTTTTTTGTGATTGTCCTGTGTATGCTATCTATCATGTCCTATTTGGGTTAATTGAAACCAAATTTTTAATATTTTCAACAAATGGTCATAAATAATAATAATAATAAATAATATCAAAAAAGCTTATTGACTGAGCTTGGTCAGACTATACAGGAAAATATTTGGCTCTCATGCAGTCATGGCATACATTAATGCCCATCATGATGTGCTTGGTCCATACATCATGAGCTCTAGGCCAAATATTTTACCCTACGGCCCTCGATCCCACTCAGTTGATAAGTACATAGAGTTATTATTGCTCATTATGTATTAGCTTACCACAGTGGGTCTTGCAACAGGCCAAAACTGTTGTCTCTGTAAAACGCCAAATCAGTAATTAGTAATCACCGCAAACATTTTTAAGAGTCAAATTGGACTGTAGAATAAAGTTAAAATGGGAAAGTCCTCATCCCCTGGCATACATATGTTTCTTTGCCAACAATACCACATTTTGGGTCTTATAATCAGCAACAAAGTATTCCAGACAGGATTCATACTTTGAATTTGTGATTTCGTAACTAAATACTGTCATTTCTTCCCCTTATTGGAAGGATCATGACTTGTAGCCATTAACAGATCTGGTAAAACAGACTAAACAAAATTTTAAACTACAACAATTGAATATATCAAATTATATCTAACTCATTTGGCTAAAGCTAGTATATAGTATTCATGTGTTAAACCATTTTTTGAACATGTTTTCCCTATAATTTTTAGGTTTAAACTCACAATAAATAAAAAACATAGTGACTGTGATAACAATGACGTTACCACCTACCGAAGAAGGAGAAGATTTAGGCCTGGGCTGATAAGCAGAACAGCAATGTTTTAAGCCATTGTGTGAAAGAACATTCCGAATAATATCTGGCATACAGGTTAATGGACGAGTAAAAGCTTTTAATCTTTGAATATCAGAACCATGCCTAGGAACAGAGGTTACAACTTCAATACCACTAAAATCATAAGGAAGAGGAGCTGATTTACAGTGCCCTCTGTGTCGTTTTTCTACTTCTTCTCTAGACATGAGTGAACGTTGACTCTTTGCAGAACTTATCCTGTTCTGCCATGCATGTTTTGGGGCACTTCGAGAAGAGGGGGATGCAGAACCATCACGTGATTGCCAAGCTTTGGATTTCTGCGGAAGATAATAGTGAACGGGTCTTGGAGGAGCTGACTTGCATCTTGCTTTATGAAGCTGAAGGAATAAAGATGTAGGAGATGCACTGGGTTCTTGTTTATTCTTTTGCATGGAGCTATAAGAACTTCTTCCACTTCTTGACGACAAGGGGCGTGAGGTTACAGGGGTTGGTGAGGGATTGTGCAGAAATGAAGACTGACTTCCTGAAGGACTTGCATTAACATTGTTATCGTTTTTAATACCAAGATGCCTTCTGCCAATTCTAGGTGCCGCACTTTTGACTCTCTGAACAGGCCTCCCCTGCCTGGACCTACCAGTATTTCCCGAGCTGAAGAAAATATTAGGATCCAAATTGTCTTTAGAAGAAGCCTTTGTTCCTCTGATTGTCCATAATAAATGTTCATTGTGAGCCATTATAAAATCACAATACTATAAGTATAGTAGCAGGTCTACTAATTCAGATTTGCCACCAAATATCTGCTGACAAACTAATATGTCACATGCAATTGCATGACAAAAGAAAACTTTCATAATGATTGTAATAATGTGATGTTGTGAGAAACTCTTGGTCTTTTCTCATTTTTAGGTGCTCAATGTCAGACCTCAGCATAATTCACAACAGCAAACTTTTAGAAGAACCTATACACAAGAAAAGAAAAATTTATCAGACAAAATTGACAAAATTATTCCAGAATATCAGCAAAATAATTACACCATTCATGCAATTAAGTTCAAAAAAGTACCGACAGACCACTAAACAGACATGACACAAAGTTTGAGGAAACTTAGCCTGAGTGTCAGGTGTTTCTGGGAGTGTTTCTGGGGGAAAAAGGTAAGAGAGAAGCAAGAAAGGGAGAGAGCGAAAGGAAGGCCTGACACTCAGGCTAGAGGAAACTACACCTTATCTTTTTTAAAACTGGGCTACATATTAAAAAATAAGAAATCTTGAATTTGGCAATAAAAAATTCTAAAAACAGCTTCTACAGGATTAATAGAGAATTTAGTCCAGGCAGATAGAAATTAATGCCCATTCTGAAATTTCTGTTTTGGTTTTAATCATTGCAAATGTTAATCTCCTACACCCTAACATCAGCTGTATGCATATTCTCCATACTGTTCTCTACACATTTCTTAAGGTGCTGTTATGGAGAATTTGTTTAACAATCATGAGCTTCTTTTATTGGTGATCATTTTCTTTATTCCTGTGACCTCAAAAGTGTGATTCAGGGGTGATATTGTAAGGGGAATTAGATGCTTGCCACTCTGCCCTAGGGGCCAAATGATTAAATTGTTTTTCTTGTATCTTATAAAAGAATGAAATGAAAATATTTTGACAAAATGAAAAATGATCTCCTTTTACACTATTCAGAGAGAAAAAGCTGTTGATTTTTTGTCTCTGTACAAAGACATATGGAAAGATCACTTCAGATTCGTTCTGCTGATTCCCTATAATCTAGTTTTGTCAAAACAAAATCATATTTCAAAATAACTTGATCCAAATTTTTTCATTTACCTGAATTTTTAAATTATAATCTACTTTTTTACTCAATAATGAATAAAAGCAGCAAAATTTGTTTAAGTGCTAATCTGCTCTTCAACTAGTTTTATTAAAAATGCTCGTTCAAAGAAAATAAACAATAATTGTATACAAAAGGCATTCTTAACATTGTTACTGCAGTGAAAAATAAATGAAAAAATTTTAATAATTCGATTGGGGTAACAACAGCTGTACTTTAAAGAAAGAATTCAATAATTATATTATGTCCTAAAATCTCTGATTAAAAAGGAAAAATTGAAAATTAATAGAAAAAGTTGTCTAAATTATCAACTGGTCATGTCATAGACTGAACCACGTGTAGCGTCTGCAACACGAAATAGATAAATAAATTCCATGTTCCTTCCTTGAGATTAGTCTGTGAACACGTTTAGGATATAAACTATTGACAGAACTTTTAACTAAAGCAAAGTGAATAACCATCCATTCAGTTATCCAATTCTCTCAGAGAAACAATGCTATGTACGTCGTTGATGCCTGCCTGCGCAGGAAGACCACGATCGCGATTCGAACTTAATCAACTATTTAGGAAAGAAAAAGTTCATAACTAAGAAGAGGCTTATTGGCAGTGAAATACGAATTGCAACGTGTACATTAGGAAAAAAGCATGGAACAAACGCTCAAAGGATAATTAGTTAGACAATTCAAACGAGAAAGGATAATAAAGTTACGAAAGATGGTTACAAACCTTTCATCTGCTTGCTTTGATGATATCAGGTCCAGGTGATGAGGAAACGAAAGTTTCTCTACATGTTTCTCTCATTCTGAATTAATATCAAAGGATTTAGAGGAACACCCTTTGGCTTAGACTGGATAATACGTTTCCCAGCTGGAAGGTAAATGTTATTTTGTCGCCACAGTGAAATCATTTAGTGTTTGCCGTTTCCAGCCGGCAAAATACCTTGAGCCAATCAGAGACGCTGTAAGAACAAAGGCTTCTGAAAATACACGCTCCCATGCTCCAGTCTCCGCTCTGTATGTTGTCGTGACAACGTAGAACTGTCAAGAGTGATAGTCAAGGGTAACCTTTGTAAGGTAGAAGACACTCCAAGGAAGAAAAAATTTGTTCTTCTGCGCATCATGTCTCAAAGCAGCTCTCCTTCGCCAACCAACATAAACGTAAACTCGCTTATAAAAGTGAATCAGCCGTTGCCGGAACAGTGGACTTTAGTGAAAGACTGGCATATTGAGAAAAGAAGTCCTTGCGAAGATTGGAGACCTCTGGCAAACTCGCAAATAGCTCATATGTATCAACAAATGAAGACATCCATTGAAGAACATCCAAACGCATTGTCACGCAGTTAAAAACGATACCCAACGAAGTGCTGAAGCACAATCTTGAATCGATTTGTCGGAATTTCTATGCTCTGGATGGTTTTAACCGTAGGAGACTTTATCGCTTAATTATTAATTACTGTACATCTGTGGCAAAAAACCCTCATATTTAAACGTTATCTAAACGTATCCTTTTTGTAAAATCCAGGACTTAAAAGTGATCACACTTCTCCGGCCAGCGGAAATGACTGACAATTGACGAAGAAAAACTGAATAACATTGCAGAAGAGCTTCAAAACCGCTTTTTGCATTAGACAAACGTAAAAACGACATTGTTTCAGGTGAAGCATGTTTGAAGAGGTGACTTTGTCAGTTTTGTTGATTTTGTGGTCGATAGATTTATATTGTTAGTACAAAGTTAGAAAGATAATTTTTGTCTTAAAATGACGCGATTATGTAATGTTTCACACTTAGAAGAGACTGCTTCTGATCAATGTTTTCAGTATTTCGCAAATTAACAGTCCTTTAGGCCAAGTGCTGTGTAAATAAAGATCGAATAAGTATGTGATTTATCTAAGATCGATTTAAAGAAAAAAGGGCTAGTATTACGATATGATCGAAGAAGTGTGTAAAGATTAACTGCAAAGGAATAGCAAGCGTAAATTTTTAGACAACATAGAGTCAAAGAAATGCGGAATCATAAGTGCATTAACGAGATTCTTATTAAAAGTGTGTCTTTGAGAGAAGAAACAATTAAGTCGTTCATTTTGATAGATCTATTGTGATGCTGTACAATGTTGCATAAATATTTTGATCCTTTTTCAATTACTTGCTCCTGGTCCAATATGCAGTATATTTTGCTGAGTTAAACAAATCAAAACCCCCGACCACATTTGTGGTTTATCTACAAGTTAGCCAGCTTAATTTTGTTTTGCCCTTTTTTCTTACTTTTTCCCTTGTAGGGGAAGGAGGAGATTAGACTTCTCATATTTTCATGGCGTTATGAGGACACCCCAGCCTACCCCCCTCCCCCAAAGAACACGCGCCAAGCAACGCGGCGATAGGTCAAACGTTATATCTGACGGGCAACGTTCGTATGACGAGCTATAGAACCCACCCTTTCACACATCAGGTAAACTTGAGCGTTGGATAAACGTGACTTTAAAGAAAAAAAAAACAGTTTAACCAACTTGTAAGGCCTGAGAAAACAGTATCGGAGGCAAAGACAAGAAGGGGAACTTTCCTACCCGTCTTTTCCTTTCCTGTTAAAAGGGAAGGGCGTCTTCAAGCCAATGTTCGGATAACTGATTTTGCTCATCGCAAAGTTTTTCGCACCACCTCAACACGTTTCCATTTATCGAAGAAAGGTTACACGGTCTCCAGGACAGGTTCGTCACATTTTGGATTCCCTCGTAAGTTAGGCAGAGAATCTGGTGTAATACCAAGTTACTGTTCCCTTTACCTCATGAATCTGTTTATACACCTCAGTAATTGGTGAGCAACGTGTTGGACTGATAAATTAAGAGCTTGGACTTTTTTAAGTCCACAGAGCTGCCACTTAGTGACATATGAGCCCGTTACATTTTTCACTATACAGGAACAATTTGGATCGTACCGCAGTCAATTATTTACACCTAGCGAATGTCGTTATATGATCGCATGATATGTTTTTAATAACCGAATCTCAGACAGAATCGACAGAAACTGATATCGAACCACATGCGGGCGGACCACTCTATCAGTGTGGTGACATGTACCGCAAACTATTGAAATATTGAGAAATATATGACGGTTTCAAATAAAGGATACAGTGACAAAATTTTCATCGCAAATACGTCCGACGGGAGAAATAGTAATCAAACTGTCAAATCAATCTTATGTCAGGCAAAAGGCTTCTCACAAGCGATTTAGAACCAGAATAGACCAGTATGCTCCTCGCTCCTAAATAAATACTCGACCGATTACCTTTGCATTTTTTCCCACATTATTGAATAGATTATAGATACAGTGTTGAAATTATTCAATTGAAATACGAATTAAGGACCTACCTTTCTCGCACTTTCCCTTGTATGTTTGGACCTTAGACCAAATCGTCCAGTTCGGTCTTCGAACTTAATCCTGTCGAGTGCATTTGTGCATTTATCACAGTTTGGCCAACAGCTTTTGCTAGGAGTATGATTCTTTCGCTGAAAATGAACGTGATTTAGATGATACGAGAACCAGAAGGTGTATTGTTCCCAAGCGCGTTGTGAATTCATGTAGTTTTCCTGGCGAATTCCTCAAGTCCCCACAGCAATATCTTGTATGAAATTACCACGATTACTGAATTTTTGCCAGAGTAAAAGATTAGCTTTTCTTAGCTTTAGTTAAACTTACAACCGTCTTGAATATGTCCGCCAGTCGGCGTAAGAATTCAAAATACAACAAACTTTATAATATAATCAAGAAAGAAGGTTTTCGCAAAAAGACGTCTGGTAAAAATTCCGAGAAAATTTTGAGCTTCTGAAGTCAATCTCCAGTAGAAACCAAATGGTGAACTAGAGAAGTCAGTCAACATTCTGGTAGTTAAGAACCATACTGATGTTGTGGGAACTTTTCTCAGCTTAGTTGCTAGCCAAACCAAAAGCAATTGGTGGATAAAATGAAAACACAATGGGCTCAATTTAGAACAAACAGGTGTACTAGTCTTGTGCTGTAAACAACGCATAATCAAAAGTTAATTACACCTGAACTTTTTCTGCATCTCTATTTTCATATAAATTTTAGCTATTTTTAGCTATTAAATTTTGGTTCGGAGGAATGTTATTTCTTCTACTTTAACGGTTGAAAATAAACTCTTCCCTCGATCTCTTTTCAAAAATTTGGATCGTTTCATATCCTTTGCGCTTACTCAAAATTAAATATGCGTCTCATAGGGAGATGATTTTTGGAGACTGTCATACTGACAATCATTTTGCGGAAGACTACGGTATTCAAAAGTAAAATAAAAGTCAACTCCCTCTTCCGCATTCGACCGATAACAAAGTTCAAGTCCACAATTTCTAACGAGATCGCGAGCATTGAACTTTGTACAGCAATACTAGAACTTGCCATCAAACTGCGAGGGAACCTGGCCGAAAAGATACTAAACGGTGTTTATAATCAGCTCTCTGTTTTCTCTTAGCCCATTTAATAAAAGAAAAACGGCTTCTTTAAGACAAGATGTCATTTTTAAAAGAGCATCTCCACTTACAGTAGCGTCACACTTCCCCGTTTTCAACGCAAACAGGAAGCAGATGTCTGCGGGCGTGACAACGACCACGCTTCCATTGAAACACGATCAATAGCTTTCTCAGGTAACAGATCAAAAGCAGCCGTTTTGAAGGCCGCATTAGTGAGAAGAGGTAGTACGCAAAACATGCCAGTACGCCTTTGTTTTGTGAGATTAGTCGTTGTTGAATGATAAACCTCGGGAACGCGTGGTGTCGTCTCTGGAGGGGAGTAGATGACTAGAAAATCAGAAAGAGAAGACAGTGGCGGATCCAGGATTTTTGATGGGGGGTTCATGCCCAGTTTTTGTCTCAGAACACATTTATGGTTTTTACACTATAGCCAAAATAAGATAAGAAACCTTTCGAGAGAAGTTTTAGACATGTCATAATATATAGATTTAGCCAAGCCAAAAAGCGGAGCTCCCAAGTTCGTAATGTTAATGATAACATAAAAGATGTGCATTTGCCAAGACTCGCCTGAGTCACCCCTTCCTTAGGCACGTACGTACGTACGTACGCTCGCTCAGTCACGTGACAACCAAACGAAAAGAGGTTGACTATATTCCATGGGTATGGGGTTCTGCCCCACTATGATGAAGTGACCTGCGATCCTGATGGGGGGTGGGGGGTGGGGGATGTTCTGATGGCCAACTAGGGTGCGTTGGTTGCGATTGGTCGAATCTCAAGAATAAAGAACCCCAGTAGTAGACCGATCTTAGCACAAAAAATTGCCTTTCATCTTCGTTTCAAGATTCGACCCTAGCGTAGAAAGGTTAAAGGTTGTATACTTCCGGTTTTAGCATCAGCCCGAATTTCACGTTGAACAGTATTTATAGTGGAAAAAATCTCACGTTAGAGCCCTAAAAATTGGAATTGATACTACAAAGGAACTATTTATCATCAGATTTAGGGTTGCTACCGAACCGACGGTACTCCGAACCGTGCAAAACTACATAACGAATAGACTACGTTAAGTACAACCAAAACATTCACGAGTATCATCGTATAAAATGATCTTCGGAACAGGGTGAAACTTCACTGAGTTTACGGTTGTGTCGCGGATCAGGGTGCAAGTAGAGCACCTTTTGGCTAGTATGTCTACAAGTAAGCAAACCCATCTTGAATAACTATCAATGCATTGAAGATAACTTGGTTTTATTAACTGAATAATACTGATAAAATAAATTGGCCACCGTTATGAATTTCTGAAGCTTCTTTGATTAATTCTTCCATATCTCATTACAGATGACGAAGGGGACCTACATAACTCCCTTTTATATAATGAAATATAATCAATTCAACAAAATGAATAACCACAACACATCATTTTGCAATATCAGTCATACATGCATGTCCTCATTACTTTGTGTTAGCAATTACATCTTGGCATTATCCTTGAACAACTGGGCCAATTTTGCAGTGAGCATGATGTTTCCTTTCACTTTCAACTTCCCCTTCATAAACAACTGTTGAGGGTTTGACTTTCCTGTTGCTATGGAGGCCAGGTCATCATCTTCCACAGTTATACTACAGTCTGGCTTGCCTTGCCCGTATGGACCCACCGTCACAGACCCAGATCCACTCTTGAGGTCCACAGTCCACTGACCAGCAGTCTTTCCCCCCTTTGTCACGTTCCATTCAAAGACACCTTTGACCTTCTTGACAAGTTCTGGGTGGTCTGAGACTCGTTTGCTGATCTCGTTAAACAGGGACTCACTCTTAAGGCCTGATTTGTTTGGGTGTGATACCAATGTATTCCTGTCCTGTAAAGACTGAAAGAATATGTGGATCTCATGGTAAAGTCTTTAACTCCCAGAATTTATTAAAATTTTACTTCTCTCTTTGATATCCATACACTACCCAGAATACTCACACTTATCAGGTAGAAGTTGCTGTTCTTATCTAACACCAAATTCTTGCAACTAATTTACAAGGAAATGTGTAACACCTGGAGGTGAGAATTAACAATCGGATCTAGCCCATGAATAGTCCTGTCATAATTATGGCACACTAATTCTATAGTTAGGTGACATGAATATCAAAATCAAACATCTGATCATTTACTTAAAGCTAGTGCTATTATAAATTGCTCACATTCATCGTGGCAAGTCTAACTCTACATTGCTGGAAGTCTGGGCAATAGGTCAAACTGTGAAAGCACACACGTCAATGTAGCTCTGCTCATCGTCACATTTTTTTTGTCAATTTTATCAATACAATACAATACAATACAATACAGTACAATAGACTTTATTTCAAGAGGGTAGCACGTGACAGTAGTTAAACTGATGATCCTGTGGCCCTCTATGATCCACCCATCCAACCCCAAGGGAGGACATCCATCACACAGTGATCTTGTGCATGGGAAATTAACGTCTCCTACCCCTAACCCTGCAGGAGACGGGACCTCCATTTATTCGTCCCTATCCAAGAAGACAAGAATATCTAACCATTTCTTGATGTTATAGGAAGGCAGCATATTCTTCTCAATTATTTTAAGACCTTGAGTGTTGGTCCGGCCGGGGCTTGAACCCTCGACCTCCCGCACAACAGTACAGCACTCTATCCATTGAGCTAACCAGGAACACATCACTCACCGGCACTTTCTTTACAGCAACATCAACATCCTTCAGGTCAATGTATGCTCCTGACAGTACAACATTGCCATTTTCAACCACTTTGCATTGAAATGAAATCCTGTTGCCATCTTGCCACATATCAGTCTTCAGTGTCTGACCAGGGTAAACAGGTTTAGAAAACCTTGCTTTGATGGCCTTGAATTTACTAACATCATTGTTTGCATACTGCTTGAGTACATGACGAGCAGCATGACCATATGTACTAAGACCATGAAGGATTGGGCGTGAAAAACCTGTTAACAGTCACAAAAATATTTTAAATTAAATTTTAATATGCGAGAAATGGTAAATTTGGTTGCTCATGAGATCACAATCTACCCACGTCCTTCAAGTCTAAGATCCTTGTAAATTTTACAAAAGGAGGTCACACAATTGAATCAAAGTCTGAAACTTGGACTCCCTGGAATTTTGAGTGATGTAAATTGTTGAAACCTATACCATGTGTTCCCTTTCTAGTGTTACCGGTACTGTTTAGGTGGGAATTGTCAGGGGTAAAGCCAGTTATCAGTGGTCCTCCACTGTTTATAAGACCTCTTAGCATTATCTGTTTAGCCTGCAGGTAGGCTCTCATGTTTGGATTTCATCTTACACCCCTTTTCCAGGTATGGCCACCAACTACTAGTACACTATCCACAGCCACCTATAGAAAAAGTTATTAAAACCCTTTAATTGCTCTCAGATGTGAAACATGTTGCTTAATAAGGAATTTTTAATTAATTTGAAAGCAAAATTTTCTTATCAATTGTTGTTGTTGTTGTTTTTTTTTTTGGCAAACTTCCTATTCAGCAGCCATTTATGCAAAAGTTATTGGAACCCTTGAATTGCTCTTGGAGGCAATACATGTTGCTAGTGAAGAATTTTTCATTGATTTGAAAGCAACATTTTCTTGTTAACTGTTTCTTTCTTTTCTTTTTGAGAACTACATATTCAATGTGGTAGCTAAAAGGGTAATTCATCTTTCCTCCATGAAACACAAAAAAAAGAAAAGTTTTACTCCACCTCCTAACTGGGCAAAATCTGGATCAACGTGAATTGGATTAAGATCACCACTCAACCGATAAATTGCTGCTGCAGAAAGGTCAGTCTTCTCCTTGATGCTAGCATCGGGTGGACGGGTTGGCATAGTAACAAGAGGTTTAGAATGCTCTGATCGCTTCTTTCCTCCAAATCCCCCAGCACCACCAATATAGATCGAGAATTGATTGAAACAAACCGCTTCCCCACTACTGTCATAACTAGTGATGTTCACCAGCACTATGGCTCCTTTTCCTTTGTCAAGGATGTCAGCAACCTCTCCTTTGCTTGTCAAGGTTCCTGAAGTAGGCAAGGGTTTATAAAGCTCCAGATACTGTTCTCCGTGGAGGAGCTAAAAGAGAACAAGGGTGACAAAGTGATTAAAATATTTCACTGTGGATTGAGTTATTAGTGACAACATGTAAGAGCACCTATCCAAAGGAGATTGTTATTAACAATAGATGAATCTAGAACTGAAGGAGGTTATAGGGTAGTGTCAAGAAGGGGAACTTGTAACCAGGACAGGGCATGTCATTGCGAAGTCAAAGATCATTGATTTTATCTAGTTTACCTTTGCTGGATTAAATGGAAGTCCAGCTTGCTCCACTGCTCTCACAACAACAGTATTCATTGCTGACTGCAAAGGAAAAAGAAAAATAACAAAATGAATTATCTTCTTGTGAAGATAAATGAAAGTCTTCTTAACCAAGCAGCAGGTATAGTAATGCAAAACCAGGACAATCTTGGATTACATTACTCTAAAAAAACTGAAAATCATTCTGCAGTAATCTGACACACCTGAGCTGGAATTACTCCAAAAGTAGGTAAGGTGCTGAAGCTATCACTTCCCTCATATAGAAACTTAAGGTGAGATGAGTCTTCCTGCACAGTGACCCCAACCCCAAGTGCATACAGGATCACATCCTTGGCTTCAAAAGTGAACTGTGACTCTGGAATTTCTGATGTTTTGCTTGAAGTTGTCCCACTTTTGGGTACTGTTGTGTTAGCTTCTTGAATTATAGGGATCAGATCAGTCATGGCGTCACCCCTTAACTTTGGCTTTATAGGACCAGACCAGTCAGTGATCTTACCCCAGTTGTCTCTCACCATCTCTGGTGTCACAGTAACACCACTTTTTCTTAGCATTGCCCCTGAACTCTCCTGCCACCTTAACTGTGCCCCCCAACCAGAAGCCATCTCAAAGACACCACCACTCTCTGGACAGCTCTCATGGCATAGATATACAACAAAAGGAGCAACATACTCTGGTTTAAGGGCATCAAAGACATCAGGGGGCATTACTCCCTTGGTCAGCCTTGATGCAGCAATTGGAACAATAGTATTGCAGATCACATTGTACTTCTCTCCTTCAATGGCCAATGTGTTAGTTAGACCAATAAGACCCATTTTAGCTGCACTGTAGTTCGCTTGACCAAAATTCCCCAACACACCGGCGGTCGAGGAAGTCATAATGATCTTCCCATACTTCTGTTTTCGCATGTGAGGCCAGGCTGCCCGGGTCACTTTGAACGACCCTCGGAGGTGAACACGGTGGATTAGATCCCAGTCGACATCACTTATCCGCGCGAACGATCGATCTCTCAGAATCCCAGCGTTGTTGATGAGGACATCAATCCGACCAAATGCATCTAATGCCGTTTGTATTACTTTCTCGCCGTCTTCCACGGAATTGTAATCAGCTACCGCTTTTCCTCCTCGAGAGCGAATCTCTTCAACAACCTTGTCGGCCGCTATACTACTTTTACCTCCTCCCTTTGCGTCTCCACCAAGATCATTGACAACGACAGAGGCGCCTCTGGAGGCGAAGGCGAGTGCATACTCCTTCCCGAGCCCTCCTCCTGCCCCTGTTACAAGAACTACACGACCATCGAACCTCAATTCGTCTGCCATTTTGAATCATCAGAACAGAGATTAACCCGCTGCCTCTATTTAATACAAATTTGGTAGGGGAAGGGTAGAGAGAGCAAGCAACATGTTTTGAAATTTATTTTTGTTGCCGGGAAATTGATAATTTAAGAAAAAAAAACATCTACCTGGTAAATACTGCTTAGTTATCTTCTACAAAGCTTTCTTGAACGAAAAAAGCAAAGAAAGTTTTATCCTATGTGGAGATATTACTCCCTACTCTCCCCACCCCTGTCTGTCTTTTCTCATTTCGTGAGACCTGACATGACATGACCCCCAGTAACACCCTCAAAATGACACCCTACAATAAGACCAGGGATGGGGTGACAAGGATAAAATAAATTCCAATTATACATTAAGACTTCTAGAACTCTGCTTTTTACTTAGCACCAATAAGCGAGTTAAAAAATCTAGTAGTTACCCCATGAAATACCGTCTTCTATGATGTATTGGCCTAAATGTGCCAATAAGTGACGGTCTTATTGGCAAGAACTTACCTCTCCCTGCTACGTACATAATTCTGCCTGTTCTATTCACCTTGGACGACCTTCACAATGTACGGCCATCTTGAGTCATCAAAAGAAAACATTGCACAAATTCACAATAATCTAGAAAAGGGGGTCTGTTCCAATCGTGCAGAACAGCATTAATTAATATCAGAGAGCAGCAAGATCACGTTAAAATGTCAGAGTTCTCGATGGCCAGCCAAGATGAGGTTGTAAGACATTTTCCTCCAGGACCGTTGGACATTTATCGTAAACACGCTTCTTTCGACTGGTTTCAAATGAAAATCTTTGTGGATGGGGGAGAAGATGTGGTCAGATTTCAATACAATATGTGGAAAACCATGGAGAAAGACCCACTATTTGACCGTACAAACGATTGGAAATTGAGTATGGACGAACGCCGGCGTGTAACAATGAAACGATGCAAGAGAATTTCAGAGTACAATTTTTTGACGGACAATGATGTTATGGCAAGACCACTCTTGGTTCAGGTATTTGGTGACGCCTTAGGAATGTATGACTGGAGTTTGTCAACAAAAGTTACGTTAAATGTTTCGGTAAGTCATGCTTTCTGAATGGACGTACGTTACTTGTCCTGTCTTACGTGAGAGCTCTCCCCCCTCTCCCACGCCCCCACAAAATGCTTTGGTTAAGAATGTCAACCACATCTTGTAAATAATGTAGCTTAAGTGATCCTACAGAGAAATAAGGAGGCTAACCGCCTCCCGGTTAGCTCAATGGATAGAGGGCTGGACTGTTGTGCGGGAGGTCGAGGGTTCGAGCCCCGGCCGGACCAACACTCAGGGTCTTAAAATGATTGAGAAGAATTTGCTGCCTTTCTATAACATCAAGAAATGGTTAGATATTCTAGTCTTCTCGGATAGGGACGAATAAATGGAGGTCCCGTCTCCTGCAGGGTTGGGGTAGGAGACGTTAATTTCCCACACACGAGATTACTGTGTGATGGATGTCCTCCCCTGGGGTGGGATGGGTGGGAGGGTGGACTAGCACGAATGGTTCCTATGTTCCTTTCTAGTCCTTCCCCACTGCAAAACTTAATGCAGTGAAAATGGACTAAATTAAATTAAATTAAATTTCACTGTAACGAAACAACCTCTATTTTCTTGATTCAGATGTTTGCTCGTCAAGTTAAAACATCAAGCACACATGAACACATCCAAGAACTTGGAGATAAAGCTACAAGGTTTGAAGTATGTAACAAAATCTTGATAAGACTTTTAAATGACCATAAGCCAGAGAAGGTGGGCATGATTGATATAAGGATATTGTTGCTCTCACATTTCTCACATAATATTATGTTGATAATATCTGATTCTTAAGTTGGTCTTAAAAATTGGCTGACATTACTTCTACTTTTGTCAGGACCATCAACATAACAACCAATGCAGGCATATTATACATGGGTGCATAGTTAACAAATATGAGATTACTGTGTGATGGATGTCCTCCCTTGGGGAGTTGGTCATAAAAATTGGCTGACATTACTTCTACTTTTGTCAGGACCATCAAAATAACAACAATCAAGGCAGGCGTATTATACATGGGTGAATAATTAACAAATACGAGATTACTGTGTGATGGATGTCCTCCCCTGGGGTGGGATGGGTGGGTTTACTGGGCCCACAGTAATTGGTGCAAGCTGTTGCGGTGTCCCTGCCGGTTGGCGAAGCTAAATAAACTAAACTAAACTAAACTAAATATATTCCATGTTGCCATCGGTCTGTTCAGTAATAGATGAGGTAAAATGTGGTAACAACAAAAAAAAGTGGCACACGAGTGTAACCAAGTGTGTCACTGATAGTTTGGTAAAAGTGAAGAACAGTTCCCAAAAGATACTGTCAGCTGTCTGTTGGCCGTCTGTTGGCCGACTGTTGGCCAACTGTCGGCCGTCTATCGGCTAACTGTCAGCCAACTGTTGGCTGACCATCCACCAACTGTTGGTTGACCGCCAGCCGACTGTTGGCTGACAGTTGGCCAACAGTTGGTCAGTGGTCAGCCAACCATTGGTCAACTGTCAGCCAACGGTCAGCCGACAGTGGGCCAACAGTCGACCAACAGTATGTACGGTCTGGTTAACACTGTCGGCTGGCTGTCAGTAATGTGTCGGTATCATGTCGGCCAACAGTTGGCCAACAAGTTACCCACAGTTGAACATGGAAGCTATTGTTCAATTTTACCAAGAGTTTTACCACATTTTGACATCTTCTATGATCTATTTCTGTACAGACTCACAGCAACAAGGAATCTCTTTGCTTTATATGATAAAAAATATTTTGTTTTTGTTAATGGTAAGGTCATCTATGCATCCTTCTTCCAATTGATCATAAGTAAGAACCACTTAAAATATGTATTGTTCAATTTATCATGTAGTATACATCGGTTAATAGTGAACAGTGATAATAAATGACTGTGTTTACTTTGCTCCTGTATTCACAGGTCTTTGGTTGTTTTGCTTTGACTGAGTTAACACATGGAAGCAACACTAAGGGTGTTCAAACTACAGCTACTTACGATCCATCATCACAGGTTAGACTTCTCAGTAAACAAATATTATTCCCAAACACAGTAGCAGGAGGTAAAGGCTCTCAATACTACACTGTTTGCTTCCTCAAAAAACCCAACTTCTAAAGAATCTAGACCACAAATTTATCTAAAGTTGTTACACTGTGACAATTCAATATCTATTTGGGAACCTGGCATCACAAGTGGAATGAGTTTGTAAAGTCCTTTAATTCTGTAGGGAAATTTCTTTGTTTTCTCCAGTTTTCCTGCCTCTGCATAAACAAATACTCCCAATGTCCAATTTGACCATTAAACAGTGAAATATTGAGAGCCATTTTGTTTTTGTTCTCTGCTAAATCTGATGGGGTATTTATGCTTATCAGGGCTCCAAGCTCAAATTTTTTCAAAGTCACTATTTGGTGACCTCAAATTATTAATCCTCATTAGAAGTAAAATTTCAATCTGCACCTGTAAAAGACAACCTCTCAACACCTAGGAGTGACAAGCTTCTAATGTTCTCATATAATATCACCCCTGAACACACATTTAAAACATGAGAATAGAAGAAATCATGATGATCATAATAATAATAATAATAATAATAATAACACCTTTATTTAGACACAATAATGTTTAAAGCTGAACGGCTTGTGGGGCCGTGTGTAAATGCAAATAAACTCTAAATTAAATAAATAAATTCAAATGATGATGGTTTTTGAGGAGAGGGGAGTACCGGAGTACCCAGAGAAAAACCTCTCAGAGCAGAGTAGAGAACCAACAAACTCAATCCACTTATGATCCCAGTTCCGGGAATCGAACCCGAGACACATTGGTGGAAGGCGAGCGCTCTCACCACTACACCAACCCTGCTCCCCACTAAAGAAGCTCTTGATTGTGAAACAAATTCACTTTACCTAGCACCTTGAGAAATGTATAGAAAACAGTCTTAAAAAATACAGAATAGATGTATACTGATGTTAGGGTGGAGAGAGTTCAAAAAGAATATTTTTGCAGTAGCAATATGATTTTTTGGGCAAATGTTCACTAAGTTTTCAACTGTATGCCACAAACATCAAGTCATGAAAAAGTTGGAACACATGTCATGACAGCCAAACACAATATTGTCAAATTGGTGACTTTACTGCCAAATTTAGTCCCTCAGTTTTCTATTCTCCCTTTGGCAACCAAAACAGTTGCAGCTTGCATTGGAGAACTGCTTTTTTGATATTTTCTTATAAGCTAAATGTGGTCCCATTCTTTTCTTTTTTTCACATGTAGGAGTTTGTGATCCATACACCAAACTATGAAGCTACAAAGTGTTGGGTTGGCAACTTGGGAAGAACTGCTACTCATGCCATAGTATATGCACAACTTTACACACCTGATGGGGTCTGCCATGGACTCCACTCATTTGTTATTCAAGTACGAAGCACCACAGATCTCTTACCAATGCCTGGGGTGACTGTGGGAGATCTTGGAGAGAAACTGGGTCAAAATGGATTAGATAATGGGTGAGTTAACAAGATCAGACCTCAGTGACTTCCATCAGGTGATATTTATGTCACATTTGATGACTGCAGACGGGTAATCATTAACATCTAGGCGTGTCATGTTCAAGGGGAGAGGATTGGCACCATTGCATGGACCTTGTGTTCTGTTCGCACTAACCCTTCCGGGTCTAGTCACACCTGGTAAAGTCGTTGAAACAAAAAAAACAAAACAAAACAAAACATTTTCAAAGGGTAGGCCAAGTCTAGGGGCTGGACTAGGTACAAGACAAAAAACATCCAGATATTGGCATCTCTGTTCATCACTTGAATTGACCCATACCAGAATAGCTGATGTCAACATACTCATTTGCTTTAAGGTTTGTGTCTTTTAACCATGTTCGTATTCCACGGGAACACTTGCTGAACAGAACAGCTGATGTGACACCTGCAGGGAAGTATGTTACACCGTTTAAAGACCCAAACAAAAGATTTGGTGCTGCACTGGGTGCTCTGTCTGGTGGACGAGTTGGGATAACAAGTATGGCTGTAATCAATTTGCGGTTGTGTATGCCTATTGCTATAAGGTAGGAGTCTGTCCAGTAATACTTAGATCAACTATATGTTACAAGCTTATTTTGAAAAGATAATGATAACAGTGATCTCGAATCATTGTTAGTGGTCATTTTCAGCCAGGACATATGCAGAATGTTGAAACTTAATTTAGCCTAAAATATAATATACATGAAGCTCATTCTTCAGTATGGGGTTAGGCTCTTAAATAATTATGCCTGTGCATGTGGCATGTGGCATGTGATTCACTCCTTTGTGAAGCTTAATATCTAACTTTCAAATTCTGTCTCAGGTACTCTGCTGTTCGAAAACAGTTTGGCCCACCTGGAAAGGATGAAATTCCTGTATTAGAATATCAAATGCAGGTTAGTGAAGGTTCACTGGTGTATTTGTGTTTGAGGATCAGTTAATTTAACTTTAGGATCTGTTTGCTAGTAGGTAACTGAACTTTGCACAAAAATTTAAAAAGGCCTTTTTTTGGATCAGGTTACAAGAAAGTCTAAATTAAGATGCATTTATGCAAAGATTGCTAGTAAGAAGTTTACATTCTAAGTCTGCAGTGTAGTGATATCTTTAAAATAGACTTTAAGAGATCTTTGATAATGTAGCATGCAATTTGTAAAAAATGGTTTGTAGATTACTAAATAAATGTTATCATGCTATTCAGAAATTTGAGCATACCAATTTCATCCCTAACACCCTTACTCTAACCCTCTCCCCCTCTCCCCAACCCCCACTCCCCCCAGCAACCAAGGTTGTTTATTGTTTTCCCAACAACTCTTTTTCTCCTCAAGCTGGCAAGCAATTTGAGGTCATAAGTGGTCTGTGAGAGTTTTAGCACAAAAAAGAGAGCAAACCCCCTCTCGGACCTTTTGTTAGCTTGCTTTTCCAGAGGCTTCAAACTTTCTCACTAGAAAAGAAGTGTACATCCTGCAGTAATTTATTAACAAGTGCCTGCTTGTAGGCTACAACTTTTGGTATTATTGGTAGATATTTTTCATAAAACACAAAAACCATTCCCTCGTAAGTGAGGTCAAACTCTTACTCCTTCCTAGCAATGGAGACTGATTCCCAAGTTAGCAGCAACATATGCTCTAGCTTATTTTGCAAGGACCTTCTTTATGAATTTTGTTGAGCTACAAGTTGGCATGATGATGGGAGAATCAGGTGAAGTACAAGTGAGTTAATGTCAATCAAGTTTACAAAGAAAAATATGGCTGATTTAAAAAGAGGGGCAAAAAAATTAATAATTAGCCTTAAGAGAAAATTAATTCCTTATCAAAACCACAGTTACCACCACTGCAATCCTTTCTTGATATGTCCTTTGACAAACCCCTAATCCATAGATACCCACATGGAAACACTTAACGGGGTAAGTTTCTAAAGAAACTGAGGTACTGCATTGGTTGGGGGTATTACAACATTCCGGTACACTGGTTTCATCAACTGAGTTGAAAATGTAAACTAGCCACCCTACTGAGTTTATAAGCTGAGGTTTTAAGCTTTTGCCTGCTACCTGAAAATTGTGCATTATCTTCTTTCACTCCCCAAAACTTAATATTAATTCTCAATATTAATTGGTTGTTTGTTTCCGAGGGAAAAGTTCACAAATAACTTTAAAAACTTAAGTTATAATATTATAGTTGTTATTAGCATATCACATGTAGTAGTTTAAAGAGATTTGAGAAAATCCTCCACAGAATGATGTTCTTTTACAGCAGTGTAAGGCTTCATTTGATTAATTTGTATATATTTCAACGATACTGCTGAAGGACAACATGTCCTTCAGCAGCATGTCCTTACAACATTGAACAGATTAATGTTCTTTTAGTTTATCATTCAATATGATTTTGATGTTTACTTTTCAGGCTGCTTTGGGACGCGAGATCCATGCCCTGTCATCAGCCAGCAAACCTCTGGCTGGTTGGGTTGCGCAAAGCACTATTCAGGAATGCCGTGAGGCCTGCGGTGGTCATGGTTACCTTGCAAGTGAGTTATCTAGTAACCAACTTTACTACTATTGAATTTTCACTTTTAAGATCTCATATTGAGAAATTCTCCTTACTGTCTGCCATACCATTCTTATGGTGTTTAGTTCTAAGAATTTGGAATTAGATCAACCAATAATCTCCTAATTTTTCTTTATTCTCATCACTTGTCGGCTTGATAACTGCCTCCCGGTTAGCTCAATGGATAGAGCACTGGACTGTTGTGTGGGAGGTTGAGGGTTCGAGCCCCAGCCGGACCAACACTCAGGGTCTTAAAATAATTGAGAAGAATTTGCTGCCTTTCTACAATATCAAGAAGTGGTTAGATATTCTAGTCTTCTTGGATAGGGACGAATAAATGGAGGTCCCGTCTCCTGCAGGGTTGTGGTAGGAGACATTAATTTACCACACACGAGATTACTGTGCGATGGATGTCCTCCCCTGGGGTGGGTTGGGTGGGTTTATTAGAGGGCCATGTGTTAGAAAACTCTTTACAGGGTTAATCATGTAGCTACCCTCTCGAAATAAAGAACATTGTATTGTATTGTATTGTATTGTATTGATATTGTATTGATATTGTATGGAGAAGTTCTGTCTTGGTCACTCTTGGGAGTTTAAGGATTATAGATATCATGTTAAGCTGAATCCTTAAGGAAGAGCTATCTGATGGACTCAGGCTTTATCCATATAACCCTAGGGGATAAGAGCTAAACAATTTTAAATTCTATAAAATTCTGGTTGGTCTATTTCATTCTTGCACAAAAAGGTTTTCAAGCCATGCTTCTGCAATGCTATAAACAAGAATAACTTAATTTGCTCTATTGAGAAAATGTTTGCCATTTCTTAAACTGCTTCAAAATCTGAATAAAGGCTGATTGTTTCTAAAGAAACTGTTTGGGGCTGCATTAGTGGGGGTAACGAAATAATTTGGATATATCAACACAGTTGAAATGGTAAATTGGCCTCCGTAACGATTACAAAAGCTGACATTTCAAGCGTTAGCCTTCGTCCGAGCAAATAGAGGAATTGTGGGTTGTGTGTGCTTTTAAAGGCAGAAAATGTAGCTCCATTTTCTGCCTTTTAAAGCACACACAACCCACAATTCCTATATATTCGCTCCGACAAAGGGCTAATGCTCAAAACATCAGCTTTTGTAATCATTACGGTGGCCAATTTACCATTTCAACTTTATTGATATATCCAAATTGCTTCTAAATCTATTGATTTGAAATTGTTTTCTTTCAGTCAACAGGTTTGGTGAATTAAGGGATGATAATGATCCCAACTGCACTTACGAAGGAGATAATAACATGCTTCTATGGCAAACTAGTAGTTATCTCTTGTCCCAACTGGAAGCTAAACAGAAAGGTAAACTGCAGTGACGGATCCAGGGGGAGGGTCTGGGGGGGTCCGGACCCCCCCCTATCAGACCTGACACTTACAACTTTGAGACTGAAAGTCTTACATAGACAGGATCCAGTGTGGGGGATGCGGAAGAGAAGTAATCTTCCTCAAAAGAGTCCAACAGTCCTTTCTGAACCAAAGTTTGGACCTTCCCAAACAAAAATTCCTGGATCTGCCCATGAACTGCTCTGTAATTTTCTTTAGTTGTATCTTATTTTATATTATTTTGTTCTAGACCTATCAGTTTTCCCTACCTGTTGTTTCACAATTTCCATAAGAAGTAGATTCAGAGAGAAAAGCCAGTTAATGAGTTAAAATGATTCCATGGATGATTATTTGATGCTGTCTTTTTCATTTCCTTCGAATTCATCAATAGGGTTAGAGATTTTGTGGTAGCGTTAGAGTACTTAAATAAGCATTCCATTCTTGAGATGAGAAGTTTGGAATTGCCAGAGTTGGTTATTTAGACAGATGTGCTGTGACTGTCTACAAAAGAAACCACCTTGTTTTTAGGTTGTTGTATTAGTCTGTTAAGTATAAACTAAGAAGTTTTGGTTCAATTTGATCTACTGTGTATGTGGTGTGTGATAAATATTTGAAAGTGAAAAATATTAAATTCGGAACAGTCATAAAATGAGACCTCGCCATTCGCATTGTTTTTACACACAGGTTCCCATATTTCCAGTCCTCTTCACACATCTGACTTCATAAATGACATGGAACAGATCATGACACAAAAATTTGATGCAAGTACAGAGCAAGAATGTAGGAATCCTGATTGTAAGTACTGATCTTGTTAAACTTGAATTTTGGGACAGAGGATAACACTGACACATAGTGAAGAACCCTATGGTGCATTAGGTGACAATATAATTAATGCTGTATTGTTGTTCTTAATCCTTTGACCCTTAGAGTAACTAACATTTAATCTCTCCTGACCCCATCATCCCTGAATCACACATTGAGGTCATGAGAATGAAGAAAATGATCACGAACTAAAGAGACTCTTGATTGTTAAACAAATTCTCCTTATGAGTACCAAAGGAAATGTATAGAGAACAGTAGGGAGAATATGCATACTGATGTTAGGGTGTGCAGGGTTAAAGAGCAATAAGTATTTGAGTGCAGGTAGAATGTGTTTCTTTACCATTGGTGAGCAAAAAAAAAAAATGTCACTCTTCCCTTAAATAGAATTCCAATCCTTCAGTAAGTAATTCCAGTATTTTTCTTTTCCCCTGATATTTTTCTGGTAGTCACCTCCATAGTAGAAAATCCTGCATATTCTTTGGAGGTTTTTTGGTGATCAGATTATTCAAATGATTTTATTTCTGATTAGTTCTAGTTGGAGCATACCAATGGCTTGTTTGTTACTTGCTAAAAGAGAGTGCTCACAAGTTCCAGAAAGAGCTGGCAGGTGGAAAGGTACCTCTTAATGATTATGAGTGTATTTGCTTTTATTTCACAACATATATTTGTTTTTGTTCCCTTTATATGTTTGTTTATTGTTTTTTTGCAACAACATATAATTTATAATGGATTCATTAGCAGTAATTTTCTAGTCAGCCTTATAAGCCTGTCAAGGATATGAAGTTAACAATCTCTTTATCTTTGTTGATTCATCACAGGACTCTTTTGCAGCCAAGAATGACAGCCAAGTATTTTTTTGTAGATCATTGGCACTTGCTTTCATTGAGGTAACCTTTGTCTTCTGTTTCCCTTTAATATGTGTTAAGTAACTCATTATCCATTGCCAGCTTATACATTTTTCAGGGTCCTGAAATTAAGGGGTGGGCAACAAAACCTTGAGGGGCTGGGCTCTTATATCATAATGAAATTTTGGATATGAATAGTGTCCCTTAGGTACGAAAATCTTGGATTATGACAACAAACACCATCTTCCTTGTAGTAACAATGACAAGCCAACTGATTACTTTTTATTTCAGTGTACAATTTTGAAGAGATTCAAAGAAGCAATTTTCAATGAGGATGAAACTCCACAAGCACTTAAACCAGTTCTTCTCAAACTTTGTTCATTATATGGTGTGTCCTCTTTAGAGACGCATCTCACCACTCTATACCAAGGTGAGGCTACTAAGAAAAAGGAATGCTGACTATTTGTGCAAAGTTTTCTGTTATATGGTGATGCCGCCCTAAGGAAAATGTTTCTATTGGATATCAAAAAGGGCTTTCATGTGGAAATAGGATATTATTTGTCTGTTTACTGTAGGTGGCTTCTGTTGCTCAGTGAATGATGCCAGAACTGTAAGAGCAGCCATTCTTACTCTTTGTTGTGAGGTAAGCTATTTGCTTTTGTCAGCCTTACCTGAAATGTTATGCTGCATTAATTCCCCACATTATTCCTTACACAGATTTTCATAATACTATCTAAGGTTTTTACAACTCGAGTCGAAAGTGTTTTCAAGCCACAATCCGAGAACTCTGTCCAAAGATACTCCTGACTGAGTGAACGAGGCTTGGTATGTGCAGCAAGAAAACAGATGCTTCCATTAATGGAAAAACGGTTGGGAATTATTTTCTATCAGACTACGAAAACCAAATTCTTTCTCTGAGAGCCCTAGTTTTATAGCTTTCTCCAACAAACACAAACGCGTTGAATATCATGCATGTAACATGGTGTTAGGGGGATGAAACAAATGTTATAGTAACATTTTGAAATAATTCAGCTATTTTGTGTTTGTACTCAGTTGAAGAACGAAGCTGTAGCTCTTGTGGATGCCTTAGCCCCACCGGATTTTATTCTTAACTCGCCCATTGGTCACAGTAATGGAAAGGTAAACCACTTTGACTCTTGCTGATTTTTATTTATTTGCTGTTTATTTAATTTTTATGTCATTCATAACTACCCTAACAAAAGGGGGATGGTTGTGAAACTTGTCTAGAACTTTGGTCGACAAAAAACGTCAGAATGTTAAGTCAAAGCTATTTTCAAACCAGAACTTCTTATTGAAGCTAACTGATTCACTCTCTTCCTCAGGCTCATGAAAACTTACATGCTGCGATTATGCAAAAGCCAGAGAACAAGGAAAGAATTTCCTGGTGGAAGGAGTGTCGTCAACTTCCGAGTATCAGAGATCGTAGTAAGTTGTGATAGAGAACGCCGCCGGAAACGTTTGCTCACGGATTTTCTTCAGTTTTCTTCGCTTCTCTTCGGTTTTCTTCTGTTGACAAGAGAAAGTTAATGTCTTGTACTTGGCTCATTGGCAGCTTGACTGGATACATATTGATTGTCCAATGAGATTTGAGAACAGGGTGGAAAACAAGGAAGTTGCTCCTGGAAGGATAAAGTCACGAGAAATGACATGGTGATTGCTTCTGAGAAAGAGTTCAATAGTGATTGACAGCTTGTTAAAAGTTGCGCTTCTTACGAGAACAGTATGGGTTAAAACCTTTTAAAGCCGCCGTTGTTGTGTTTTGAACGCCCTTTCTAAATTTGTAAAATTAGAAGACTATTTATGATATTACCGGTACATCCGAAAACGTTTCCCATTCATAGGTTAAATATTTACTCAACTAAAGAAATAAATCGAAAAATAACATCACTCTTAGCTAAGTGTCGGACGTATTTCGGATAAGATGAAAATGAGGTAAAATACATGCTTTGACATGCAATCATCAAGCAGGGAAACAAATATGTTAATAGATGACAGTCTCTATTAGAAGCCTAAGAAACAGGTTTGTGAAAGAGCATTTAATGGGTAATGACCCTGTATGAGGGGCCACGTCTCATTCTTTTCGAGGGAAGGTTTCGCACACTGACCAGCTTTCCAAAAGTTTGGTTTAAGAGAGCACATCTAATACTTGGGATTTTTTTTAGAAGGGCATTATCCCCAGTCCCCTTCACCCCTTACATGGCCTCGAACGAAAGGGCAGTGCCACTTGCTAACAAACTGTCCGAAACGCAGGAAAACCCAAGAGATGATTGGTTTGAAACCTCAAAAAACCCTAACATAGTATGTATATTCTTCATTTTGTTCTCATTTCCTAAGTTTCTGACAAGGAGAATGTCTTAAACAGTCAAGAGTTTCTTTAATTGATCATTTTCTTTATTCCCTATGATTCAGGGGTGATATTGTGAGGAGAAATTAGATGCTAGTCACTTTCAGGGGTCAAAGGGTTAAAGAGGGTGGCGCGGCTACAAAGCAAAGCTACACCAATACAAAATGTAGCAGTCATCGAGAGTGCAATAAATTCTCTATTTTATTCTGTCACATCCTTGTTAGACACAGTTATTTTCCCGCTCAGCAGTATGCAAAACTTCTATTTAATTATTAAATATCTCTAATCAATAAAAAACAGAAGGTGCTATGAACTTTCTTAAAAAAAGTCCTGTTGAACTGTAAATGTTCAATTGAAAAGTTTAGGCCAAGGATTTTTGAGTACGTCATCCTTTAGCGTTAAATAAAATATTCGGTGGTTAGCAAGAATAACTCATATTTTTACCTTGAAATCTCACTGAAAATACCCAACGTTATGGACATATAAAGTTCAACGTCAGAATTTAGCATAGCGTCGGAAAATGGAGTATATGAAGAGTTTTAAGAATCACGGATGCGTTGTCGCTTCCACGACGTTTTTGCGCTACAAAATCGGGGCGAGTAAGTTTTAATAAAATCTTATAAAAGAGCTTGAATGGCATTAAAATTTGCCCACTTTAAAAGAGCAAATGGCTTTCTTATAACCTGAACCACACTTGAATTCAGAAATGTTGCTATGCTACGTAGCATGCGGACAAGACACCTTTAACAGTGTTTTCCAATACTCTCGCGAGTTTCATAGGTAAAACGTTTCTGTTAAATGACAACGATCCCAAGTGATTCTTACAACGAGGACTTAAAACTGTCAGTACATGTCCTTTGTTCACTTCATTGCCGGTCCCAAACAAGAAATCATTAAAAAACACGCTGACGAGCTTCAAATCTTCATATCCAGCGGATATATTTTGACACGAGCAAGCGCAAATCTTGGTTTGAATACGTAAACAAAAATCATTATGTTTACTGATTATAATTACATTTACTGTGCTTGCTAATGTACCACTATTCTATTGTAAAACGTAACACTATATTCATCACCAAACCTACAGAAAGAATTTGAGCAATGAGATATCAAATATTGTTTGTATTAGAAATTTGTCCTCTTTCTTACAGTAAGAATTTTTGCCATAAAATGGATCGTATGCAATGGAAATTTTTAAACCTTTTTTATAGGAATTTACTCAAATAATTTTTTGTTATGAGTTACAAATCAGCAGAATATTTGCAGTCGATAGTTGCCTTTATGAACAAGCAGTTTCCTTTGACGTAACTCGTCGATTCCAAGCCCCGATGAGACACGAATTGTGGGTAACCGAAGCCGAGCGTGGCACTATTCTTAACAGGTCTCTGGAAGCTCTTCCAGTTTGGATCCGGGCTAAACGATTGGCTAATATTTCTTTGGCCCCAAGTAGAATCTCTGTTTTGATCCAAAAGCGACAAGGCGATTTCGCCTTCGAACGGCCATTTCAAGAGCGAGTCGTATTCTCCAGGAAGAAGACGGACATAGAGCGATAGATGTGAGCCTTCCCCGCTGCCATTTCCGTACGGGAACACCACGATTTTGAACTTATACCCATAAGGACTCGTGTAAAATGAAGGACTGTGCAACTCTACGTTTGTTTTGTGCTTGGCGTCCTCAAATTTGTTCCAAAAATCGTCGATCTTCCAGTAGAGTTTACTATCAGTGAAAGGCTTACAATGTTTGACAATTTCACGCAATTCGTCAATTTCCTTTCTTTGATCGAGAGCAAGCTGTGAAACGAGCTCAAGATGTTTTTTCATGCCATCCTCTAGATGCTGTGTAAGGCTTCGTTGTGGACACTGCAAGAAAATGAAATACAAATTGTAGATAATTTCTTCCTCTCTGCCAGGTTGGATTTCCAATCATGTACAGAATTGTTGGGTTTGGTCAAAGCCTGGCTTTTAAATCTAAACCTATCGAGGATGTTTGTTTTTCTCCCACAAACTAACAAAAGTTGTATCAAAAACTAGCAATTCTTGTTTTCATAGGGGTTATGAAACCCCTTAAACTAACCCACGCTTTACGATTATAATGGAGAGATTTACGTGAAACGCGAACGGCGCGTTTACGTGAAACGTGAACGGCAATAGTGATCAAGTGACCTTGTTTTTCCCGCCATTTTTTCACGTTCGCCGGTTGCGCTTTGCCGCTTCAACGCGAAACTATACCGTTCTCTATTAATTTCCTATGGTGTTAAAAAGATGAATTTGTTTAACAATCAAAAACGTCTTAAAATGGTAATCACTTCTTGTATTCGATCTAGAAACATTGGACAAGAAGAGCCACCCAGTGGAATGTCCATTGCTAAATTATATATTATTATTATTATTATTATTATTATTATTTATTATTCTCATGGCCTTAATGTGTGATTCAGGGGTGATATTGTAGGGAGAAATAAGATGCTGGTCACTTGTAGAGCTCATAGGGTTGAGACAATTAGTCAAGATATTCCGAGTATAGGTGGATAACCACTGAAAATAAGTCCTCCAGCATCTTGGAGAATAAGTCGATACTTACTTGATGTTGACAGCCAACATGCTTAAAAGGACAATGAATGAGATTTGAGCGACAATCGTGGGTAAGATGGCGATCCACCTGGGAAAAAAACGGTGAAGGATTCATTAGGATACTTCATAAAATTCAAATTACCAAGAAACTTCATTGGAGCAACTGAGAAAACGGCAGGTCCAGAAAGGGACACGGTTACATCGTTAAGCCATTCCAGTTGGTTATCCAGCGGAACCTTCCATTTAAGGGACACTTAGAACCAGAACCCTACAAGGAAGGATTCATGGACACAAAGGCTCTAGAGCATAGCAGGCGGGGCCACAGTTAGTGTCCCAAGAGTCAAGGTGTCCCAAATTAGCGGGAAGTAGACGGCGTTGGGCTAAAATACTAAAAGTCGTTAGTCTTTCCTCACCTCTTCTCGTGGAATCTGTGACACACCACAACTGTTCGGGCAACTCAGAGGAAAGCGAGGACATACTTGAAGATGACTCTGTTAGGAAAGACACAAGATAATCTCGAGGCATTACAAACCAACCATAGATAAATTGTTAGAATAATCAGCAACTGGTGGTTAAAAAAAAAAATGTCCAAAATATCGGCAGGGCGACATCTTCGTTTAACTATGATCACATAAAAACTTCCCTATTTCAGAGGATTAATTGGCGTGAAAATGAAACTGTGGGAGGAAATTTAGAACAAAGATGTCACATAAAAATTAACCTTTTGTACGGTCTTCTTGCCCACCAGAGAGTTCTCTGTAGCTCAGTGGTGGGGCATCAAAGCACGAAATCCGAAAGAATAAACTTCGATTCCTCGACGAGGTCTCAGAGACTCAATGTCAATTCAATTTCGTAAAACAACAACAACAAGAACCAAAGGAAATTTGACATATCACTTTTGGCGAGATGATATGATGAATACGTGTATAAATAATACTAACCGGGGCTACATACCTGCATGTCTTCAAACTTGACTTGCGCACGACAATACTGACATTTGGTCAATCTCCTCGGACACTCCTCTGACATGTGACTTGTGATTTGACCACGTGATATTCTCTGGCCACAAGTGCACGTGAAAATGTCAGATTCTCTTTCAATTTCGATTTGACTCATTGTGTGAGACCTGCTTCGTTCTGAACCACGGTAGACCACCTCGCTACGGACATCATCACGACCGACGTAATTGAGGAAAGCTGGAAACGAGGCAGAACGCATGGGTGCAGGAGGACTGGAATTCAACGCTTCTTGCGAGGTGCTGTTGCTTCGATTACCGCCGCGCAAGCCACGTGGATCAAAGCGTACTGAGTGAGGCATACTCTGTCGTTTGCCTCCTCTTGTTATTCCTGGTTCTTCAGTTTGGGAATCAGAACGTCGACAACGTCTTAAGTGTTCCTGAAAGCGAATTTGTTGTAAAAAATTTCAAGCTAAATAATACATACATGTTCCAGATAGTGGCACACAGCTTTTTGCAATTTCTCTGAAAAAAAAAAAAAAAAAAAAAACGCAAACTGCTGGAAGCGTGGGAAAATGCAAGTGACCAAGTCACAATAGATAATAGTGTTGCATCTGATTGGTTGAGAGAATGGCGTGGCTTTTTTTTAGACCAATCGCTGACGAGAGATAACACCAACCTGTTTGTCTTTGAAGACGATTTCCACAGAGCAGTTTTCGCAGTAGACCCATCGGTGTAAGCAATCATTTCTCAAGTGATGCGGCATTTCGTGTCGTTTTAGTCTGACCCCACACCCATTACTGCATGTTACTGTCTCTTGGTCCGGGTTCCGACGGGCGGCAGGACAGTTATGGTTCTGAGGGAATAAGTAGTCTGAGTACATTTGCGCTTAAGGCCTTAAGGTTGAGTGAAGAGAGGCGGTGCAAGAGGTTACATGGGTGGAGTGAGAGGGGCGCCAGGGGTGCCTAGAAGGGTTAATGGGCATGAACCAGTAAGCTAAATGACCGCCTCCCAGTTAGCTCAATGGATAGACCGCTGGACTGTTGTGCGGGAGGTCGAGGATTCGAGCCCCGGCCGGACCAACACTCAAGGTCTTAAAATAATTGAGAAGAATATGCTACCTTTGCATAACATCAAGAAATGGTTACATATTCTAGTCTTCTCGGATAGGGACGAATAAATGGAGGTCCCGTCTCCTGCAGGGTTAGGGGTAGGAGACGTTAATTTCCCACGCACGAAAGTTCTGTTCCTTTCTCTTGGCATTCCCGTGGCGAATAAACTAAATTCTAAATTCTATCCATGGGATTATCGATTTGGAGATCCTGGAAGAATGCAGAAAAGGAAGACAAATCGAAAATAAAATAGCAACACAAAGGGAAAGGTCAAAATGAGTGCGCACTCCAAAGAACGAGGCTAGAAGCTAGGAATTAGATATGGTGGGCTCACATTATCTAATAAATAGCTGGACAGCTACAAGACACAACCCTTACCTGTAGATTCTCGAACGTTGTTTCCTTTTTACAGCGGGGACACTTTACCCATCTCTTTACACATTCTTTCTTTACATGTTCGGTGATCTTCCTCCGCTGAACTTTCTGACCGCAGCCTGCAATGCATTCCACCTGAGCGTACTTGCAATTGGCCATGTGATCCTACAGAAAATGGTAACGCAACCTTAGCGAGAGTCGGTCTGAGTGGCTTTTTGGTTCACCCGTCTTAGTAACGAGAACTGTTACGCGATAATTGGAAACTGCACCAGAATGTTGAATGTTTTAAGCCACAAAAACAGTGTTAAATTCAGAGGATCTTACCTCAAGTTTCTTTAACTGGCCTTTCCACTTACAGCCAAGTTGATAGTGGTCACACACAACATTCAATGAAAATATCATCTGATTCGTCACATCATCCGCGTAAATCTGTCACGCAATGAGTACAAACAGTAACAATTAGATCTTAGAAACGGAAATGGGTGTTAAATAGGGTTTTACAGACGCATTACAATTAAATGACGTGTTTATAATAAAACTGTTGTTTAAGTCTACGCGAAAAGTACCGCATTGAGAAGCAACACGGGTGGTAACGCCTAAATGCACTAGTCGTCACGAGGTCATGACCAATATTTACTGTAGTTATCTACAGATGTTAGATCCGAATTTACTATATTTAATCCCTCGCTTATGAAAGGATAACAAAAAGCACAATAACTCTCAACTTGGACTGAATTTAAAGGGGGGTGTCTCAGGTAAATTCTGAGCCGGGATCACGTCATCCCGCAAAAGTGCCTCCGGAGATAAATACCTCAAAAGAATAATGTAGCCGTGAAATGGCGTGGGAAAAAAGCAGCAACCTTGAAACTTGTATATAATTCATCTTACTAATTATACTTCGCGACGCTAGCCTTTGAACTACATTCAAAATTTGCATTTCTCTTGTTTTCTGGACGGGCACCGAAATGTACAGTTGGGAGGCGGTAAAACATTTCTTTCAACACTGGAATTGTCGCAAGTGGGGATTCTGACGTCCATTGTAGTTGGCAGATTCTGCGCTGATTTTATCGTGTGAGTGTACTGTTAGGAAACAAAAAAACACGCGCAATTGAAAAATCCTTAAGTGAAACAGACACAGTGTCTGGCTGTGAAGGTTCCAACAGAGTTGTTCTTTTCAAGTTTTTTTATCGCTTTAATCTAGGCGGTATTCGACTGAACAAGTTTACTAATTGCCTTCCCTCGTCGCCGCCACATACACTCAATTTTAGCATTTAAATGGGCGATGGATGAGCGCCAGTAGACACTTTAGTTGCAGATGTAGCAAAGAGGTTCAAGTTGATGCATCACCAACAAACAAAATTCTTACCTGAGACAAATCGATACTTGAACTGTCCACGGGACATCTCAGTCGGACTGCTTGCCTAGAAGGTGGATCAATCCAAATGTAAAGTCGCGGCATTTCAGTAACTTTACCGGTAGAAATGAGAAGTAAGCAATACGTTTGCAATTATCGACGAGAGTTTGTCGATTTGTTAGGCCGCTTTAGTAAACAACCATATCACTCGACGCGAGGATATGGCATTGACAGCTCATTTCAATCGCGTCGAAACTGAGCTACTAAGATGGGTATCATTTTCCACTTGACAAAAGGAAATTGGGCGTCACCATTAATTATGAATACTTAAATACAAGAAAAAGCTCAATATTTTCCTCGTGAACAGAATGAGCGTACTAATGAGCTTATTTACTGCCGGAGGGTCGTATTGTAAGGAACGTGATACGCGAGCCGCCTCAACAAAAGGACCACGAAAATTAAGTTTGACAATTCTTTTCGGCGAAAATGTTGGCACTTCCGCGGAAAATTTGACAGTGTGTCATAGTGTGAATATCAAAGTTAAAAACTAAGAGGGAAGAAAAGGGAGATAAGCATAAAGAAGCGGAAAAAAGAAAGGTTTAGTAAACGTTTATCGATCTGTACAATGCTGAGAATATTCCCAAGGTTTATGCAACCGCGAAAGACTTCTTTTAATAATTCTTGCTAATCACTTTAAGAACGACCAGTTTACGTAAATAACCATATCTGGTATCACTAACCCAATGGCATAACAAAAAGATGAGTGAGCAATATATATTTAGCCATTACAAATATCAAATCCCTCAAGCCCATATGGCTTATGCATAATTAAGCCCGCCCGGAAAGCATAATGTTACGGTACTAAATGGTAAACATTAGGGCTGACAATATTGGGGCTAAATTACTTTATCGCGATCCTTAATATTGAAAACTGATTTCAAGGTACAGTAAAAGCCAATGAAGATTCTGAGAAGTTGTCTGCTGACTCTTAAGCAAACACCTACAGAATTTAAATTCCTTTTCTGTATAAACAATTTATTTCTTCTTCAACGACCTCAGTACTTCAATCTACCGCATTTTACCCTAATCCAACCATCGACAGGAAAGGTACGTCGAGATTAAAATTTCCAAGACCAGATATGTCCACTTTTCATGCAAATGACGTTATTTGTGAAAAGAGCACTTGAGTTGGCACCATCAAAAGGTAAACTTCTAAGCAAACAGAACTGTATCTGATCAAAGCGAAACAAGAATTTTTTCGTAATGCATTGCTCGATCGATTGTTCGTAAGAGCCCATTTTTTTAAAAGCATAACAATAGATCACGCAACGAAAAAACCAAGGTCACAGCTCTCGCGACCTGCATGAATTGATAATGAAATTTTGCGATATGATTTCTCACGCAACATAAGACACCACGAAACAAAGGCACGCAAAGTATAAATTTCAATTCCGGTGCATTTTGGTTGTTTACTTCCAAGCATTAGTTCGTTTACTCAGTAAAAAACGCTTGTGTGCGTTGAATTGTGTTGAGTTTCTGTACATGACGTTCATCGACTGGAAGAAAGAATTGGTGTTGACTCAGCCATTAATTTTGCACAGAATTTCTGTCAAAACAATTTTGCAAACAACACCACTCACTGTAAACTTGACAGAGGTCTAGTCATTTCATGTCAGTTTCACTCTTTGTCACGCAACTGTTTCCGAACAGAGCTTAGCTATGAAGATCAACACCGCAATAAAATATGAAAAAATAGCTTTTCTCTCGGTAAACACTCCAAAGAATTGATGCTTCCTTACCATCAATTAAAATTTATCTTTTAATTTAGGATATGGTGTGAAATGCCTCATGGATACAAGAGATTATTGTCTTTTTTCCGCCCGAACGGAGAAAAATTTAATCTTTTGTGTACAATATTCCTTGGCTCAAAAACCACATTTCCAAGGAGCACATTGTGTAATTTGCATGCATTTGTCATCATTGCTGTTATTGATCTCAATACTCTTCTTATCTTTATCTCACGATTGCGTAAACTGACTGAAACTGTCTATCGACCGAAAATAAAAGTCTGGCTCATTTTGTGAGCTGGAGAGGATTTTCACAAGGAAACCTTAATGGCCGATTTGCAATTGTTTTCAGAAAAAAATTTGGGTTCCATTACCCAGATCAGAAACATGGAATTTCCGCATCAAGGAACGAAACACGTAATTTCCTGGGCACGGGTTTATACAAATCACACCTTAGAAAACACTTTACAATTTTCTTTTCCGAAAGTGATGAAAATAAAAGAGTTGCTAACAGACGCACAGAGTGGAATGTAAACTAGGGAGTATAATTGATTCGCAAAGATAAACACTTCTAGATTTTTTTCAACGACAGGCTCAATAGCTCGAAAGGAAATTCTTCTTGATTGTAAGAAGCACCATAACAACATTTACTGTTTACAATGCCAGAAAAATTTACTTGGGGTTCGAAAATTTCTCAACCTCGGTTCATTGTACCTAAAACATGATCAGCGCAAAAAACATTTTGTGACACAGTCCAGCCGGTGATCCGTCCGGAACATAATCTAAATTGTATTTTTTCCCAGAGAGGTTCATGGAAGACAACTGCGTTGTTTCTTTGATGTCAAAAATATTCCAGAACATACGACTATTTACAAAACTTTGAAACAATTATGGATATATCGGACAATATATGGAATCGTAGGAAAATTCAAATTAGATCGAAATGGATGCAACTGAAAGCTGTCCGAGATCACCTAAATGAACAAAACAAACGTTACAAATGAGATTGCCTGATATTCCCTCATACATTTCAAGTCTTTTGTGTGGAAAAAAGCGCTAATTTTGGTCCCTGTCTCGAAATATTCTACACAATGAATGTTTACGATTTAATCTTCCTTTTCTGAATAGGCCCTTTGTATATCGATCGCAGCTGAGAGGTCTAAATTCGCCGACGATGAGAGTCAGAATTGGTTCATAAAGCTAAATATCACCGAGATAAATGTATACTAGCATTGTTGTAACTTTTGCGATCACCTACTAGCCAACAAATGAATGATAGCTCGAACGCAAAAGGAAAAATAAGCTTGCAGGTTTTAATAGAAACCCCCACTGTGAATACCGAGTGTTATAAAATTGCTTGTAAAAATATTTGCACATTCTATCAAATTTTTATTCAAAAATTCGGTTTACGCGTAAAATATAATTCGCCACACAATGCAATAGAAGATCCGACAGAAGGGAACATTAATCTTTACAACAACGAATTAGTTGAGATTTAGCTGACCGCCCACATAAATCCCAGAAATCGTCGAGAAATAATTTTGTTCTGTCACTTTACTGGTTTCGCAAGATCTCACCTCAAGTGCGAATTGAAATCCACCAGATTTCTTTCTCTCAAAAGAAGTTAACCAGCTTAAGATTATAAGTTTACTCTATCAATCTACCCACGATCAAGAGGAACAACAATAAAGTAACTTACCTCGTGTTACTGAAGGCTCCATTGAGACAAGAATCGCAAAATCTGTGTCCACAAACGGACACTTGAACGGCGTTTCTAACTGGAAGGTGACAAATGCGGCATAATAAATTTTCGCTCACCGCCGGAACAAAATGCGCACGGTACCCTGGCATACTCTTGAAGAAGATCCACTTATACGTTCACTGCAAGAAGGAGAGAGCCGTTCCCCTCATCCGTTCCTGATGTTACCTGCTCACACCGCGGCTGTACTTCATGATTGACCTGCGAGAAGTTTTCATTGTTTGAATAAATTTTGCTCATACGTCTTGACTGGGCATGCCCAGAACAATAGCGTCACATCAAAAACGTGACAGAGCTGGGTGTAATATTTGCATGACAGGCTATTTGGGATAAAACTATGTTTCCGGTTAGGATTACTGTCCTTTTAAGATAAATAAAAATTTTGTGTACACACATGTGGGTGCTTTTACGGCGCACATTTCTGGACTTTTCTGCGTTATTTGAAGACCTCTGAGTCGCCCACGAAAACTAGAAAGCTTAAAATAATTTCTTCAACAACACAAAGAAATCGTATTTATATGCCAAAATTTTTCAACCTGTCACTTCGGAAAAGAAAAAACATACATTATACTTTCTGCTAAACATCCATTAACTATTGTAAAGCCTCTCTTATTAAAAGCATCATTCTTATGTCAAAGAAAGACACCTGGTCATTGTAAAATATTGAACAAAAATCTCGTGGTTTTAACGAGGAAACCACACAGATCATAAAACAATGCCCTGGTTCTTGCCTTAGATATCCTGCGTATTCTTCACTCCACCGCAAGCTCCTGTTGTTTAGATGTCCGGAAACAACTCGTACGGGCACCTCCTAGACTAACCTCGAGTAGTCATCGACGAATTCGGACATATTCAATTATATCCGCTGTTGAGTTGACAAAAATTGGGAAATATTTCAACATTCCATGTGTCCTCGAGTTTATCTCAAAGATTCCTAGTTATGAATCATTTCCGAGTAATGTTGCTTGCGTTCAAAATTCAGAACTGACGATGTTAGACCTACTCAGCCACAAAACTGACATGATGACAAATATTGGATGGGAAACATCGTTCCCAAAAAAATTAGACAATTTTAATTTCAATCTGGGATATGCCGTTTTGGAGGGAATAAACCCAATTTTCCTTAATTCGGATCCTTAATATGACATTTTCCCTCTTGTTTAATGAGCAATACAATCCTTACTACAAACAAATTATGGTTTGATGACGCAAGTGTAAATGCAAATTTTTTTTTTAAATTTCCTAAAATTAGTTTGTCACTTGTTACAAAAATTGTGGCTTTACGCTATTTGTAAAACAAAGCCTATTTGACAAAGATCAGACAAGTTGCTTTTTTTTCGTAGTTAAAAAAGGTTGCACAATTTAGGCTATGTTTACAAAAAGCGAGATAGTACAAAATCTGACTTGTAGCTTTTTAGACTTATTATCCATCTTTTGACGCGTAACCATAAGAATTTTGAATTTTTTACAAACATCCCTCGCGTTTCTTAAGAGTTTTTTTTTTTTTTTTTTTTTGTATACAACCGCGCTTTTCGTGAGGTTCTAGATAAATTGCTTAATATATATTTGCAGCCAAATAATAATGCGGAACGAATGAAGAAGAGCATTTAAAACTGATAAGGAAAAGTTGCTTACTTACTATGTACCTCCCTGGAATAAATTTTTCCCAGCTATTTACCTTTAACTGGTCTTTACCGCACCTCCGCCCCTTTTCGATTGACCTTGAAAAGACGCATCCACAGCGTCAAGGTACCACTGATCACATGTTTTCCTTCCACTATTTTTTCCCTTTCTGTGGCCCACCTTTTCTACCGGTAAAAGAAACAAAACTTCGAACTTTTGTACTTTACCCTGTCAGGAGCCCATCACTTGCGCAGGCCTCGTTAATTTACCCTGGCTAGAAAAACAAACGCTCGTGATAGCTATGGCGAACATGATCCTTTTTAGATATGTTTCATTTCAGATGTTTTATCTATACTTGCGTCCGTGCAGCGTAAAGACGCTGTTTCCTACTCGGCTCTCATTTTTCAGTCTAGTTCCACTCATCTCGATTTGGGCGTAACTCTACTGAAACCTCCGTTAAAAGGGGTGAAGTAGGTGTACACTCCCTATTCTTAACCAAAAGGCGCGATTTTTTGCGACTGAAAACTCATACACGTTCCCATTCCTTTAAAATAAGTGAAGGTGCCTTATGCTCTCTGTCAAAAAATGTTCTTATACATTCTTTAAAAAAAAAAAGCTTCAAACTGCTTGATTTCTAGTTTCTATAGCTTTCTGTGAAATTCCAGAACATAGTCCAGGAAATGTACCTTCATGCACTTCATATGTCAAACTAATATGCCCCCCCCCCCCCTCCGGCTACTAAACGACAAAACAGTGTAAGTTCCCTAACGCACAAGTGACGCTCGTATCATCTTGCGCAGCAGGTGGCCGTTATGTGCGCCGCTCGCCTCTACTTTCATCGAGCACCCGGCAAAAAACTGGCAGTTCCGCAAGTTAACCTTGTGTGTGATGAGCTTATTATTCTCTGTTCTCTCGTTATTGATTTTTTTCTTCCTGTCATGCTTTTTTTTAGAATCTCGTCAACGTGCGCACATACTTGTCGCGTGATAAGGTAGAATCATATGATTTACACCGTCATGAATCACCCTTTCGCTGATTATCACGCGACTGTCTGATCTGTCTGGCAATACAGCTCCTTTTCATTAAATTGCACGCAAATAAACATATTGTGGCAAATCACTGGTCTTTCATTTTTATAGTTCGACAACTCTAATTCCTTTACCTCTCTAAAAAAAAGGTGGGACTAAATGCAGGAAAACATTAACTTACCGGATGTTTGGATGAACTCTGAAATTCAGAATAATCTTTATGATGTTTAAATCTGAAAAAAGCTGGGAAAACGGTTTACTTGTTTACTAGAGAAAAGAAAAAAGATGAATCATCTGGGACTTTCACGGTAATTAACCGTGAGAAGCACGGGCTCCACGGAAATCAATCAGATTCCCGCCAAAAACGTGGCTGCACCAGCCGCTACACAAGATGGCGGCACTACCACAAGGAACTTCGAATTCCACATTTTAAAGTTGGCAATGAATCTAAATTTATTAAAGATATCGGTAAAGACAAACGCATAAAGATGGACTTTCATCATCCAATGGACCCCTTCGAAGATGGACAGATGGAGCGAGTTCTGGTAAGATGAAGAAGTTTCAAGTTGATATCGAAAGCATATTTGAGTATGAGCACAGGCACGCTCAGCTCAGCCAAATACTCCCAATATAGACTTCCTTAGAACGTTTTATTGGCATTTTTGGCATGAGACGCCAAGAAGTTGTCGGAAAAAGTATGAATTTAGCCGCACTATAACTTCATATTACATACATCTCGTTAGAACTAACGTATACCAAACGAATATGGTCAGAGTTGTATTACGCATCTTAAAATCTCTACTTACGAGTAAATTTGCGATAGGCTCTCGCACTAAAGAACTTTTCCCCAAACAGCAATAGCAAAAAAAAAAAAAAAAAAATTTAAAAAATAATTCATCAAGTCAGACTGCCCCAGTATTAGTCAGTGATGCAAGAGTTCCACCTGTCAATCACCAGGAACCCAGGCACGAATTTGTTAGAGGGAAAACTGACTTCTTTTTCCATTCAAGCTTTGGTTTCATATTCTCACACGGCACGATGTTCTGTTATATTTTGTAATAATCGTCGAATTTGTAATACCTGTCGCATTTAGTGCTAAAATTGTCGTACTTTGTAATAAAAAGCTGTCACACTCTGTCGTGACATAAGCCGGTCGCACTTTGTAATAACAGACCATCGCCCTTTGTAATGATATAAGCTGTACCATTTGTAAGTATAGGTAATCGCATGGGGCCCAGTAAAATTAAGGATTAATATCACGCGTGTTTTGGGAAGTTGCTGAAATTTCCCGAGTCGCGCAATGAATTCAAGATCTAATTTAAGCCTCATCCTATTTTTACAGATCACGGACATTGTCATCAGCCCTTAGAGTCTAGTGGTCAAGTGGAAATCGCTTGAAGCAACATCGAGCACATATGGTGGTCATGGCTTAAGTACAAGTTTAGAAGGACACCGAGATTGGAATTCAAACGTCTCTCTTTATTTACAAGTAAGAAGTGAAAAGTTAAACATACACAGGAAAAGTATTTTGCTATTCTAAAATAGTTCTACTTCGATTATGATGAATTGTGCGCTAACATCACGTATATTTTCGTATTGTATGAGTAAAATGTTCCACATTTAACTGTATCACTACCATAGACGAGAAGTAGCTCGCCGTGCAAGTGAAACAAGATTACCTACTCGGCAATTAATAAATATTGGAGACATGTTAAAATTGCTCTAACAATCTACGAAAAGCTAAGCTGTTAAGACAAGCGCGACTATTTTACCGCATTTTTTGTGTAGGTGATTTCTTTCATTTTAAAAATTAATCTGCAGTGTTATAAATCAGGGTCTACTGACTCTAGCAACAACAATCCTACGTCACCATATTCTGCTGACAACTAGTTTTACCATGGAAATTCCTTTTTCTTCTAATATGACGGAATTGCTGTTGCTTAGCAACGTAATATCGTGACTTTTGACATACTCAGAGCGATACCACTTATTAGATAAATTATATCATAGTTATTTTTATTAGAATCATGGCCTCATCGTTTGCACTTTCTCGGGAATTGCCCAAAAAAACAAACAGTATGTTTCCCAGATATCTTCTCTCTCTAAAGAAAGAGTATCACGGTTTTTAGGACCGAAGGGTCTACTCGCAACGAGAACTCAGAAGGCATCTCGCGCTTATAAGAGCTAACCAGTCCCAAAACCTACGCTTGAATAAGTTTCTCGAATAGCAAAGAATCCCGGCTGTTACTTGAAATCTAAAAAATTCCTGTCTAGACACAATTTTCCAATTTTCTGAGGAAATACCCTCTGATTTATGATACAAATCTCTCGACGTTTTACAACTTTGAAATACCAGGACATAATTTTTATGTACAATCAAACCTCCTCCAACGTTCGCCTTCAAGTGGACACTACGGTGAGATTATACCTCTAATACAAAAAAGACTTCCATAATTACCCGCTCGACACTTTTACTGTCCAGGGCCCAGTTGTTCGAAGGCCGACTTGCACAAACCCGGGGTTAGATTTTGATCCAGATTTCTTATTCCTCTATTCAAGACTCTTTTTGGGATGATCTTCCCTATTCTTTTTTAGACTATCCAATCATCAAATTGTAGACAAAGAGAATTGTACTGAATTGTTATTTAAAGCTTTCAGATGTGAAGTCAAATATCCCACTAACCCTGGGTTATCTTAACCCAGCTTTGAACAACCCGGCCCAGTATTGTAAGCGCATGCATGCTTGCGAGTGATTCATTGGTTGCTTACACATCGACCTGCGATCAGCTGTTTAAAGCCTTGAAAGGTGCATTGATAATTAAAGTTGCACTACTCTATAGGTTGTTAATAGCTATCACAATGTTGTATCTTACGGCTCACTCAACCCGTCGCAGTCTACTGAAATCTTGATATAGATAGTATCGTCCTTGATGTAGTTCCGGGTTTCAATCTCATCGTGTTTGGCAAACTTTGCTCCTCCAAAGCTAGCGTTCTTTTCAAGCTTGGGTCGACCAAGGAACGGTTCATTCTCTGGACACGGGTTCGGTTTGATGCTGAATTTAATGTGCTTTCGCTGTGCGTGATCTTCGTTCTGGTCGAGAAGGTAAAATGTTACCCTGTAGTCGAAAGGCCACTTCAACAAACTGTCAAAAGCTCCTGCAACAGTAATCGGTGAAACATCAAAAAAGAAGTGGTCTTTTAATAGAGAAGACAATATAGTCCTCTCTGTCGACTTCCTCTTTCACTGTAACTCGAATTCTTTACGTTGAAAATAACTCCCTGACAATAACATATTTCAATAACATGAAACAATCCATAACGTGACGTTTCTCAAAAAAAAAAAAAAAAAAAAAAAAAGAATTATCGTCAGGTAGCAAACTACAAGGAACCTCTTTCATATCTGTCAGTTGACAGATATGAAAGTGAACGGTTCTACCATTTTCTGCATTTGAACTGTTAATGTTTGCTTACCTTTCAAAACGCTGATGAACACAGACATGTGCGATCCCTTTCCCTTTCCGTCACCGTTCAAGCAAACTGAGGCACACAGGCGGTATCCATGCTTGCTGGTCGTGAATGTAGGACTAAACAACGTGTCTCCATTTCCTGCCTTGGCTTCCTTTAGCTTGCGCGTGTAGTCCTCGATTCGCCAAATGAGTTGGCTGTTTGCAATTTTCTCCAGGTCCCCAACTCGCTTGTCCTGTGCTTTGATGAGGTCAGCCTGCTCCATAAGGGTGTTTTCGTGTTTTCCTAGCGTTCCATCTAGCTCTTGTATCTTCACAAAGACTGCCTTAACATGCTCGATCATGTTACTTTTGTAATGCTTTGGCATTTTTTCTCTGCTGCACTGTAAAAAAAAAAAAAAAAAAAAAAAGAGCAGATCAACTTACATTAGCTTTCATGGTATGTGCAGGAAATAGAATCTCCGAGTTATTTCGAAAACTTTTAGAATTACCAATGATTGGAACACTCGAGGAGAAAGTAACGTGTATGCAAAGCAATATCATACTTTCCGTAAATGAAAGGAAAAACTCGGAATTGTTTCGATACAGATACTAGAATGCATGACGAACGGTGAGGTCCCACCATAAAGGCCTCTTTGCTGAATCAATTTGCATTGTTCGAAGGCTTCCCTCGTTTATTAAGTGACAATCCGGGTCTGACTCACGTGTTGGAAAACTGATCGATAAAGTATCGTCATAGTTAGTAGAGGGGACTACTAACTACTAACTATGGTATCGTTTAAGGGAAAAGATACAGTTGCTCGAAAACCTACCCTGTGTGTGCAGCCGATGTACTCAAATTCACACATCATCTTCGTCTTCGGACAAACTTCCTCTATGTGCTGATCCAGCTGTTTTGAAAAGAATACAGGTTCGATGAAATCTTTACAGTTTGAACTGGCTGAGATTGAAATCGTTGGGATTAACTCGAACCATGATTCATCCGGTATAACAGGCGTCGTTTAACATTAAAGAAAACCTTTAAAAGTACTTGTCCTTTAACGCTAAAAAGTTACTTTAAAAGACGAATTTCACCAGAAAAAGGAAAAGGACAGGATGGAACATCTCTACTCGAAGGTAGCTCATATATCTGAACTAAAAGCTTAGGAATTCACAGCCAGAAACACATCTTTTCAATACGACTCAACTTATTTTCAGTGAAAACCATCAAGATGATATCTTTGGGGTTGCTTAAATAATCCCATTTCTTAAGAGGGTGTGATGACTATCAAATATCATAGCTTATGAGAATGTTTTATAGTTGACATCTATCATGAAAAACCCAATAATGTAAATGCCCACGAACATACCTCATCTCGAGGAATCTCCAGCTTTTTGTCACATTTGTTTGGACATGGAAGGGGTAGTTTGGGACACTCGTCTGCCAGATGCGCCTAGAAAATGTCAAACGAATTAAGTAGAAGTATCGTGTGTAACATTTGAATGATCCATTGGGAAGGTGGCAAGTTAAAATTATATTTGCGTCATCCATTTCATTATCACTATCGTCATCACCACTATCGATTCCAGCCTTTCTCTAATTATACCGAAGATAAGATTAATTTCGTGTCCAACTTTACAGTACACTTTAAACCGTGTACTGTAGTTAAAGAAAAAGGCCAAAGGTGATTATCAGTTAATTATAATCTACTTAAGGCCATAGGTTTGTGAAAAAAGTAAGCCGTCGTCTGTGAAGAAATCTGTGAAATATTCGACACACTGTGAAGAAAGACTACGAGTGAAATTTTTACCTTCTTGTCCTCTCTGAGATGTCTATCATCGCAATAAGGGCAAGCGATGATCTTCTTCGGGCAATCTTTGTCCAGATGTTTTTGCAAAAATCTCTTCTGAAACTTTGCACCACAGTCGTTCATGCAGAGTATTTCCGCGTATTCACAATTCGAGTTTACGTGGTCCTTTTAACACAAATAGCAATATCATTTCAAAACCATTAGTATAAAGTGATGTTACAGAGAGGTTAATGTTGATGGAAAATGGTGGTAGTTCGTTCACAGACCTTCTATATCAATCCACTAAGGAATTCAACGAACCCGTGTGCGGAAGCGAACGCAAAAAGGTTGGAGAGTGAGTAACCCCGTACTCTCGCACTCGGTTCGCGTACATGATTCCTTGCTTAAGTTATAAAAGAAACAGCTGTTGATAGTTTAAGTGAAATTGATAAAGAAAGGAAAATGCGTCGAAAAATAGCAATAGAAAGCAATAGAGGATCCGCTACACAGGATGAGGTGACAGCTACGAACTGAATTCGTGTTGGAATCTGGTTGAATTGTTATAGCCCCTGTTCGGGTTACGGTCGGAATGGGGAGAGAGGAAGTCTCACTGTGCACAAATTACATAACTACATTCTTATAGCTGCGTTTTGATTGCAAACACAACCGAACAAAGGTCAAATCTGTCTGTTTCAGTTTTAAATTATTTACGGGATTTCAGACTCTAGAGGACTTATCCCAGGATATAATTTCGCAACTGAAAATAATGATGTGAGTTCCAGTTCAAAAAGGGACCGGAGATCTGCACCAAATTCGGATTAGAAAAATGCTATCTGTAAATTATATTGTGACCTTGAGGTCAAATGCCAGTTTAAACAGAGGTTTTTCTCAGAAAGGATGTGATTTTTCGCGTTTTTCCTGATTTCCATCAGCAAGCTGTTGTGGTGTGTGGAGAGCATTTCTGATTGTCTTATGGAACCACCCACGCAGCGACACTTGGCTTGAATTCATATCATTTAACTCAGTGATGGAAGAAACACTCAGAACACTTAGAATCAAGTTCATTCTGCAAAGACCCATTTAAATTACTTTTTCACTAAAAATACACTAAAAACGATGTTTTTTTATGAAAAACCCATCTATATTTAGCAGAGAAAACGGAAAAACGTTGGTCACCATAGCTCGATTTCAAAATATTTTTCTTTTTCCTTCCTGAGTGTTCCTAAAGATTTTAGTTTGCTCAGTTAGTACCATGTTGCCGTGTTAATGGTGGTTCTCGGCATTCTGAGTAAACAATGAGTAATTTAGAAATTCGACACAATAAGATAGCAAAAGCGAAAATGAAGATGAAATTGCATTCTACGCGTGATATTTTTGCAGTAGGCAGGTGTTTCTATTGTTTGCGATGATTCATATCGACATTTTTATTGAAAGTCATCGAAGCCCTCTCCATCTGTGTTACGTCCACAGCCTTCACTTTGGTGGATAGTTTCTTCAGTAAATTAATAAATTTGATTTGCTTTCGAAAAAAAATTGAAAGGACCTCTTTATCAGATGAAAGAATCCCCGTTAATTCTTAAATGTTTCCTCTGAGAAACTGGACTGACATTTGTTGCATATCACTTACGTTGATTTTAGTCCGAAGGAAAGATAGGAAGCTGTATCATCGCGATCTCAGAGACAATATCGTTACCGAGGTAGTAAACTGTTTATATCAAACAGATTATGAGACTAATTCAAAAATCCGTAGATGTAAAAAAACCACAAGAGTAAAAAAAAAGCCAACAAATCGCTGTCTTAAAATGGCAAGTGACATCAACTTGATCCGACAGCTTCAAGATCAGTCCATCCTGGTGACGATTAATATATCTACAAGATAATTGTTTAAGTCTTCTCATTCCACGTTATTATTTGCGATAGGAACTATTCATATCTTTGATATATATCTCTTTGTCAAAAGCAGAAAGGAAAACAATAATGGCAGGCTATTTACCTGATAATTCTGAAATTCTCCTTCCCATTTGCATCCCCATTCATTGTTCTTGCACTTGACGTCAAGTGCTAAGATCTCGTTATGAAAAGCCTTGTCAAGGTAAGCCTGTCAAATGAAAACAAGATAAACACCACTTAGAAACGTGGTAAATATTCGCTGCATATGCAATAGTCTTTAGCAAAATACAAAGGGTTTACGAGTAAAAGCGACTCAGTTTTTGCAATCTTGAAGTTGATTGATTGATATTTAGAGTGTTCATCAAGAGAATTATCTGGCTATACTTCCCCAAGCTCTCTAGCAAACTTTTGATGGCCTAAGCCATTTTCTATTCTCACGTGGAGAAAGTGTCCCTGTTGTTTAACACTTTTCTCCTACAACTTCATCTCTTAATGAAAACCTTGTATATCATCAATAACAGCGCAATAAGTGTGCTGAGGTATAGTGCGCCCATGCTTCTTAGTCTCTCCTGTTTTCAGTACAGTCATTACGGCTAAAATTTTCCTTTTTGGCTGTGAAGTATAAGAAATGAATGCAGCAGACACATTCCGTGTTTTCATGCCACACAGAGAAACTCAGGACAAACCCTTTATGGCAATGCCTTTCATTCAATTGTATCTTGATTCGCGTAACATTACTTGACAATGATTTTCAACTCAGGTAGTTGCGAATTGACCACTGCTAAGGTCGAAATCATAAAACGCCTGATTTCATTTATCAGAAAGTTAAGGAACAGGCAACCATATGATAATACATCATTTTGATTCACGTGCAAGTAAGATCCAGTCAATTGTTCAGTCACGTTTTTTTGTAAAGTGTTTGTTTGGAAATGGTGGAGAAAACCTGCAGAGATGTCCAGCTTTGAGAACAGTCATCAACAAGTATTTATATTCCCAAGAACTCAATATGAATATAAAGAAAAAACATCTGTTTCGGTCGCATCCTGGTTTCCCATTTCATTCGAATTTCAAATCAAATTAGTTGGATGGAGAACCTTGATTGTTAAGTTGTATACAAACAAATTAAAAAGTGAATATGCACTGCAACTGTAACTTGCAGAGAATATGATATTCCTTATACTGAGTTGATATTCAATCAGAGATTTCAATGTTACACATACGTCATCTTTGCTGATGGGTGTTTGATCCACCGGGCATCGCGGTTCGACCCTACAAAAGAGGCGGCGGAAAAAATCATTGAATTTGAATAGTTACATTGGATGGTTAAAAGAGAAAAATATAGATATCGAAACACCATCTGGTTTAAAGCCGTAAAATAAAATGGACTCACAAGTGCATGCATTTAAGTTGCATCTGTTTATCGAGCGCCAGAGAGTTGTGCCAGATGAAATTCTTTATTCAGTCACGTATTATGCTGAGAGAAAATTACTTTTTAGTCACAAACCCTTAAAATTTCACATTTATTCAGTTGGGAATTGCCTTCCAGAAATGAAGGTTAGAATGTAACTCTAAAGCAATATAGCTGTGGTTTTTTTCTTTACTTTACTATTTTGAATTCTATTAATTCACAATTAAATTAAAATAACGAACGTTTATGGTTTTCATTTCGCGCGGCTGTAATGTTTCACGACTTTTCGCGATACAAAATCATTCTGAACTAGTTAGAAGCCAGAATTGCCGGTATTAGAGTCAAGGATTTTGTAAAAAAAATTTGACACGTTCTATGAATTAAACGTAAATAGACCAAACTGCTTTTTACAAAATCCTTGCATTTTTAATTTCGTCAAAACGAAAGCGATCGCGGTTACTAAAGTGAAAACTAAATAAAGGAAGTTTGCTAATTTTCGCCATGTGAATTTAACCAGCAAAGCGGTTCGAAAATCGATAAGAAAACGCGTAAGCCAAATTAATCCGTCGCACACAATGATGAATTTAAAATATGGCCGAAACTAATAACTGCAGCAGACACTGAAAAGACGCATCTCTATTTCAAAAAGATAAAACAATAGAGCGTTGAACTGTATCTTACGACCTACCTTTTTAGCTCATCGAAACACTTGCAACAAACGCGATGTCCGCACTCCCTTATAAATTGAACTGGATAACGGAGAACATCCCCGCAAATTGGACACTGATACTTGTCCTCCAGAGGATACACAAATAGTGACAAATCGAACTTCTCCCGTTCTAGCTGACTCGGAGCTGGGCTTCCACGACTGCTTCCCCGAGACTTCGCGCTTCCAGTTGGACTGTGACTTCCTCCGGTCATATTACTTTCCTAGCATTCAAAGATCAAGACAATTTCAGCCATGTTTGAGTCATGTTCATGATGGTGCGGCAAATGCAAACAAATTGTTAAATTTTAAGCGACGGTGAAAACGAGCATTAACATTTCATGTGATATACCGGACGCCTTTGTACAAAGATAGATGGAGTGTGTTCGCTCAAAATAACTTGAAAGTTTTGCTAGTCAGTTCTATCTGCTATGATAAATTATTGAATAGAAAGTTATGCAATGAAATGATATCATTGGTTGAAAGGTGACAGTTGCTTTCAGGCGTCAATCAACAAAGGTGTTTGCAAAGACTTCGATCGACTACCTCCATCATGATTTTTCGCTCCAATTTAATGTTTTCACTGAAACCATACTCAGACGTTCGTCACTTGGATTTGAATAGCCAAAGCATCACGACAGTTTCCTAAGCGACAATATTTTCGTCAATTTTTTTGATAAACTATATGTCTAATAAGTTTTGATTCTTTCAGGAAACTAACATCTACCCGCGGGAAATGGAATGAGCCATAAAGTGGGACTGAGTATAATTATTCGCCGCGGAGGCAGTTAATGACAAAAACTATGAAATAAAAACAAATGTAAATTACAGAAAACGAATGAACTCATTCTTTATACGTTTGTTTCTAGCTTCACAGTTTGCGGTGATGATAAATTTCTGAGGAAACCAAAAAAATAAACGAAACAAAAACGGCCGGTGATCTGGTCCATCATTAGGAAATGCATATCGAATGTATTAAAAAATATTTTTTTCTGGTGGTCTTTTGAGATGTTTGTGTATTATTAATAATTATGTATATTTTTACCTCTACCGTAAACTTCTTTGAGAATGAGTTGGGTTCATTCTACATCCATTATTATTGTTTTCGTCCAACATCCAAAATATTTTTAACAGGTCCACGTTCAATAAAGACAATTAAAGTAATTCTAGAGTCTTAGTTTTTCTTCTCTGGAAACAACAACAACAACAAAAAAAAAAAACGGGAAGAATAGAAACGCAGACTTTCAAAAGCTTCGACACAGAAACTTTGTTGCTAGTTAAATAGGAAAGCATTTGAAAAAAGTGGAGAAGAACTAGTGACAATTTTAGATACGATTGGGCGACAGAATTGCTAGTGAGATTCTTCGAGATAACATTATTTCGCTCCGAAACATCTTCACAATCTCATGAATTTTATTAAACTCGCCTCTTTTTAAAACTAATACCTTAGCAGGTCCTGGCAAAAATGTTAAAATGAGGATTGCGTTCCGCCTTTTGTCAGGTTGGCGGTGAAATTGAACTTAAAGAAGCGCATGCCTTTTGCCATTGTTTCACAATAGTTAAAATTATATCCAGCAGCAGCCGGTCAGCACTGACATACACTCAGCCAACAATTCGCATAATATGGAATATCGATAGGATTAATTAGCCTTTCGTCTAACTGTTTACCAGGTGAAATACAATTCTAAAAGCGAGGACACACGAATTATTGATTCTTAAAACTCCCCTTTCCTTAAAATTTGCGATGAAACCAGACCACCCCATCTTGAAAGGGGTCAGCAGAAACACGCACTGTTTTTCGAGAAAATGTAACCTAATATCCTAGAAGTTAAGTCGAAATTTTTCATCTCAAAAATAACCTCCTCGACACCATTTCAACTTATTTACCGGCTGTCGTTTATTCCCAACAGAGTGCAAAATGTACGTGATATTTTTCACTTCACCTCAATTTGCAGGGTTGTTTTCTGGGGTTCCAAGTTAAGAATCATAACCATAGTGCACTTCTTTTCCTTACAAGGCTCGCAAAACTAGCGTTCCTGCCAGAACATTCATAATTAAATCACACTAAATGATCGGTGTCAACGTTATCTAAGTTCTGCATAATTTCCCGGCGCGGAAGAAACGATGCACTTAGTTAAACGACTTCATCTATCAGATACCTCTTTGTCGGGGTATCTTTCTCCATTTTGAGAAATGTTTCCGTTTAAGTGTGGTGGTTCTTGGACGTTTTGGCTCGAGCCGATGTCAGGCATCTTGTTAAACAACTTCAAAGATCGTAGCTTTTTGTCGAAAACTATCCACACGAAAGAAGCCGCGAACGCAACTTGTATAAACCAACTTAACCGCAATACAGCACCTGCCTTCAGTAAAGTTCAACCACGACCAATCACAGCGGGCGTACCATGTTCTTTTCACCTGCCACTTCAAACGTTCGCAACTCAACCAATCAGGCCGAAGGTTTAAAGATGATTATGTGTTTGTTGTCATGCTCAACAAAATAAACTGAGAGCAAATTTTTACAAGCGAATAATTTTGGTGATAGTGTAGAATACTAAAAGTGATTTTGCTGTCTACATCTACATTCTTAGACCTGACGAAAGGTGATGTTGTCAATGTCATCTCATTTCGTACCGCTTAAATCTCGTTCTTTACGGCATCACCAAGACAATTTAAGTAAAAACAGGTTATTTTAAGAGATTTCTAAAACAGTAAAAATAGCACAGCTGAGAATAAAGAAACTTAATGAAAATTTTCAAAATCATTACATCTTACATCACGTTTAAACTAGTAAAGGAAATCCTCATGACAACAATAGCGTCATAGTATAAGTAAATGCGTCACTGAGTTCAAGGTCGAAGGGGGGAAGGACCACTCGCTTATCTGCGGCTTTGTGATCTGGAAGGTATCTCTCATATTTACGATTTCGTAGGGCAAAATTCGAACTGAATCGTCATGGTAACCAACGAGAAAGTTTTAGTATTGCGGTCGCAACTTGTCATTCTTGTCCTTGGTCATTTTTGAGGTAGAAAAACAGGTAATTTAACTCGGCAAACAGGATCAAATGAAAACACTGACATAAAATGTGAAATATGCTCTGTTGATTTCATTATTTAACAGAGATAAACTCCCACATTGACAGCTCGGCACAGAGTACCACTATAATCAGTTATATGAGATCCTTTGGAGAGAACTAAGCAGGACTACAGCTTTAACAAGTTTCTGGTTTCTGTTGCTATGGTTGCTCTTTACAGGTATTGGAAATGTTGTAAAGTCATTTGAAAGTCTGATATTTTTTCCGCCTGGTGTGTTTTTAAGTGTCGATCGCCAAAGCAGTAATTACAATTTTCGGAGAGGCATATGCATTTCACCTGCTTCATTATTCAGAGAAGAAATGAAAGCTCACTATCTCATTAAGGTCGAGAACTTTTAATTGCCGGGTCATCATGATAAAAGGAAAATATAACTAAACAGAGGTATTGTCATCTTTTAGAAATAGCGCTGATGCTTACTCACCTGGGATGCCACTAAGGTTTTACTTAGCTACATAACTATGTGGCTGCTTAGCCATTACTGCAAGTTTTAAGCTTTTTTAAGTTTGCGCAAGAGGCACTCTGCAGATCTGATCAATAATTGATAGCTATTCAGAATCCACGTATTCTGACTATATCTGAATAATGACCACCGAGGTTGGAGGTTTCCTCGAAAGATTAATTACTGAAGCATATATATGTACCTACTCATCCTTTTAATCAGCAGTTGTATTTGCAATTGAGATGGTCACGTGGCTTATGATGGCAAAGCTTATTAAAATGGAAATGTTATGAAAACTACAAAAATCTGGAAAGCGTAAAACATGGCTAATGTTAAAAGAAAAATGTTTACAAGTTTGGGACTAAGCCAGAAAAATCTGATCCTCCATGAGAATTGAGTAATACAACTCCAACTTAATCGATGCTATTACTAGTAGCGTGAAAACATGTTAAGACTAGTTAACCTGAGAAACAGTTGGAGCCGTAAATAAATGTTAGGTGTTCGTGTATGGTCTATCCAAGTAATCATAAGGAGGGGGGCTTTGGGATTTTCGGTTTTGCGGTTTTGACTGTTTTTTGGATCGGTTTTTCGGATTTTGGGCCAGAAAGGTTCGGTTTTTCGGTTTTGATGTTCAGAGCGGTTCGCGGATTTTGCGTGTTTTTGCATTCGGTTTTTGGTTTTCATGGAAACTCTGATGCGGTTTTCGGTTTTTCCTGTTTGATCCCTTTAAAGGTGAAAATGTAGCGGTTTTGTCAGGTTTGCATGCGGTTTTCGGTTTTGCTGCCTTTTTTCGTCGGTTTTTTGGTTTTGGAGGTTTTTTTTCTCCGGTTCTGCGGTTTCCTAGAGGCCCCAATGCCCCCCTCCATAAGTGATTATATAAAAGCGGTTATTCTAACAGACATAGTCCATAGACAGAGTCCATGTTCTGTCTATGCTCATACAGTGGATATTTACACTGTTAGAAGTAGACTGAGGCGCGAAAAAGTATGCACGGACTGGACGCCGTCTTGAATTTCTTTAGCACTTTCACGTCTGGTCCTTGGAGATCCATGGGTATTTGTCCCGACAAACTAGCCGTTCCTGGTCATATCATTTCAAGGTTCACTCATTCCGTCGCACTCCACGACGACCTTGATAAACATTTTGTTATCTTTGACGTACCCTCCTTTCTCGATGTCTTCATGCGCAGCAAATTTTCCAGAGCCAAAACCAGGGTTTTTGTTAGTCCTGGGCCTGCCAAGGAACGGCTCATTTTCAGGACAGACGTTTGGTTTGACTGAAAACATGATGTGTTTCCGTTTGGAAAGGTCTTCGTTCTGATCCAACAGATAGAACGTGGTGCGGTAGTTGTACGGCCACTTTAACAGCGAATCGTATATTCCTGTAAATTACAACAAATCAAGTATTAAAAATAACTTCTCTCCTTTTTCGGAGACAAAAATTCTAGGCGCCCTAGCCTGTCACGAGCCTCCTTTAGCACAGTGGTAAAGGGTCCGAAGTACAAACTGAAAGGTCGTTCGTGGACTTCAGTTGGGAGAATTCGGAGTTCTTCTTCTCCAAGTCACCTGTGCACCTGTGTCATTCCCTGAATAGCATCTTCCTTTATCAAAAGAATGAGTGTCACGGATGTTTTATGTATAATAACACAAAAGATTCTTGTAGCTTCAAATTCTTAGGAAGAATTCTGGTTATTTTTCTTTTTTTCTTTTTTTTTTTTGTTCCACACACACGAGGACTAACGAATATAACATTCATCGCTCCTTAGTTGTAAGTTTCGTAAGACACGACCTCAGCCGATCTTGACCTATTTCAAAAGTCTTTTCTACATATCGTTCTTCTTTGAGGCTCAGGTTTACCTTATGTTACCAAATTACCTTGAACAACGCTGATAAACACAGATAAATGCGTTCCCTTCCCTCTTCCATCTCCGTTCAAACAAGCGGAAGCCATCAGTCGGTATCCATTCCTACTCGTGTAAAACTCCGGGCTAAATATCGTGTCCAACTCTCCACTCTTTGCTGATTTTAACTTCCGGTGATAGTCGTCGATTCTCCAGATCAACTGGCTGTTAGTAATTCGTTCCAGATCCTCGATACGCTTTCCCTGTTGGCTGATTGTGTCCATTTGTTCTTTAAGCAAGACTTTGGATTCCAGTAATTCTCTTTTCTGGTCCATGACGACGCCATAGAGCAGTCTTACGTGATTGATCAGCTCACTTTTGTGGTGTTTGGGTAACTTTTCTCGGCTGCACTACAGAAACAATAACTGATACTTCAACCACTTAATAAGAGAGCACAGTTCAATTTTTTAGATGAATCTGCAGTTTTAGGATCGCACTTACGCTGTGAGTGCAGCCAATATCTTCGTATTCACAGATCATTTTTGTCTTAGGACACTCCTCACCGACGTGATGATCTAGCTGAAACATCAGTAAGTTACGACATGGACATTAGAACTTCATATTTTAAAAATACTGTTAGTTGTTTTCTGCGAAGAAATCATCATTTAACGTTTTTGTTTTTACTGTAATTGACGTCAGCGATATTGACGTCGTTTGTTTCCATCTATTTCATTTCAGCAACAACAGCAGCAACCGTATAAACCATTGCTCTTACATGCCCCATTCACCTCACCTGATCTCTTTTGATAACAAGTTTCTTTTCACATTTGTTAGGACACGGCATTGGAAGCTTTGGACAATCCTTCATATGATTCTAGAACCGTAAAATACATCATTGTGGTCGTCACCCCGGAATAGAGTCAAGTGTACTACAACATAAGCGAAAGGACGACTAGAGAGGAAGTCAGTGCCTAAAACATGCATGTAGCTATGTGAGGCAAGTAACCAAGGTCTTTAAGTCATCTAATAGTCTACTGGCTCTTTGTATAGCCTTTTCCAAGAGTTTAGATAAAAAATGACGCAGGGAAAAGCGGAGAAAAAGAGTCAGATTTGGAACCCTTTGCTCTATCCTTTTTTTTTGTCGCTTTCTTCGCACTGCTTAGTACACCACTGTGGTACTCTGTATAAATCGAGTGCTCTATGAGGTGTCTCTGTTGGGAAAATGGAACTAAAGTTACTGACAGCACTCTACATCTTAGTTACTGTAGCTTGAACTGACGTGCTGGTGTGAGAAACCGATGTAGTAGGAGATACCTCACTCAAACTTTGACATGGCCGTTTAATTCTTAGTTTAAAACAACTTGGATAATATTCCAACCTTTCTCTCCTCCCTCAGGTGTCTGTCATCACAGTAAGGGCAGATAATTATCTTCTTCGGACAGTCTCTATCTACATGCCTCTCGAAAAATCGTTTTTGAAATTTTGCTCCGCACTCGTACGAACACAAGATTTCCACAAAATCGCACTCAGTAGCATGTTTCTACGAATACAAAAAAAGCTCTCAACTTCATTAATTTCATTCAAACTTGTTGTGCATAGAAATGAAATGGAAGAAACGTTTCATGGGAAGCCAAGCAACTGAGCTCGACTTCATAAAAAAAAAAATTGGTAATATTTCAACAAAACCCTAATATAGAGCGGCATTTCAAAAACAAATACAAACTTACACAGTGAATTACTTTGGTGTGCTCTACATTTAGTGAGCATACATTTACCTAGATGAGAAAGTTTCGTCACCCCGACCTCTTGGTTGACGAAATGACGTACCAACTAAGTGTTTTGAGGATTTCAAAATATTAAATCTTGTAGAATCTCTTCAAAATGTCTGAGTCAAGAGAGGATCATCTGATTGGAATTCTACTGGTTTGTTACATGAGCTTCGACTGACCAATGTGAATGCGATTTCCTTGAGATTGAGGAAAATAAATCGTTCTTGAAAACCAAGCAGTGATAGTACCTGAGCGGTTTCAAACTCGCCTTCCCATTTGCAGCCCCATTCGTGATTGTTGCATCTGACATCAAGCGCTAAAATTTCCTTATGGAACGCTTTGTCCACATACGCCTAAAAAAAAAGAAACGGAAAATGTTATTAGTTGAACTAAATGCTTTTATGAAGTTTCCTGTTGGCGGTATCGGAGATTCTTTACTGCTTACTGCTCAAGACAATCGAATCGATTCAAATTAATCTTTACACTTAAAAAGTAAAAACAATCTATAAAACACCCCGAACATTAGAAGACAACAGGAATGGTCGGTCACTAATTTAGGAATGAAATCATACGAGGGAGTCTCCCTTAGCTTTGTACCTGCCACAATTACACCGTGATATCTGAGAAAAAGAGTAAGTCTTCTCTCCACCAAGTCTCGGGCATAGTGACACTCCTTGGACTAACCTGACTTAAGTGCAGTTGCTTTTAAAAGAGCATGTCGTTACTTGTTCATAAGAAGAGGGTTTTTTGTTTAAATATTTTATATAGGTATCTGAATATATGATGAAAATTGTTTTGAAGGGGTTGAGTCATAATTAAAATGACTATGAGAACAATTCCCTGAAAGGTCGTAGCAGTAGCAAGTATGATAAATATTGTAAGAAATAGACAACTTTTTTGAGAGACATGTTTCGGCATGCTTATGCCATCTTCAATCAATGAGTAACAGAACGTGAGTAATTATATAACAGACAATTAAATGAATAAAATATTTACAGTATGATGTGATACAAAAGCGGGTACTAATTACAACGTGACACCAAACATCAAAGGTGTGAACTAAAACGCTAGAAAAGTGTTCTAAACCTGAACTTAACAAACAATTACAGCATTATAACAGTTTTCTAGCGTTTTAGTTTACACCTTTGGTGTTTGGTGTCACGTTGTAATTAGTACCCGCTTTTGTATTACATCATACTGTAAATATTTTATTCATCTTCTTGTCTGTTATATAATTACTCACGTTCTGTTACTCATTGATTAAAGATGGCATAAGCATCCCGAAAAATGTCTCTCAAAAAAGTTGTATAAGTCCCTGAAAATTTCGAATATCCAATCCATCCTTCCTCTAGAATTCTAATCATACCTTGATAGAATCAGACTGATTTGAAACCTTTTAAAATTGTTAGGGCTGTAATGTTACATCAATATTAAAAGATTGATGTAATATTATAGCCCTAACAATTTCCTTATTGCCCCCTTAAAAGCTCTTAGTGTCGATAATTTTTTTTTTTTTTACAAACGTCTAGCTTAGACTAAACAAGCATCTTATGCAGTCTCATATAAATAGACGAGTTTTAATTAAAATATTAAAGTGACGTCCTTTTCTCATCTTCTGTTACTTACCGCGTCTTTATCAATCGGATGCATACCGATTGGACATCTTGGTTCGACTCTGTTAGCAAGAAATGAGGGTATAAATATCTCCCCAAATACATTGCAGTAATTTTAAGCGTAAACGTTTTTTTTTTGTTCCATAATAAAGTACTAGGTGGTATAGCGTACGCTGACTAAGGGATTATTCTGTCTTTTCGTGATGAAGTACAAACTGTCCCTTAAGTGAGGAAAAGACAGCTGAATACTATGTTCCAATTTCAGTGATCTCATCAGAAAGAATGGAAAACGCATATCAATGGATAGGTGTAAATTTGTGACCATGAACTAGGAAACAAGATCTTGAGAGCAGACCATTTGACATCTAGGCAGTGTGGAGGAAAGCTATCCCGGAGATAAATTCGTGCGCACGTAGAATTCCCTTCCCCCTAGTCTAGCCTCCCAATTCTGTCACACCCTATCGAATGAATCCAGGAGGCCGACGAGAGATTGGAATAAAATGGGTCCGTTCTGGGCATTCGCGTGCAAGTTTTCCTGGACTCGTTCTTCGACCACCCGGTTTCAACCCCTTTGCAGGACGCAGGAGGGAGACTGGACCACTCTCAAAGTAGTCAAAGGGTCCAGTCTTAATAATGGTAATGAATATGGGTAACCTCACCTTATTATCGACGGGAAACAATTTCTGCATACTCTATGTCCGCATTCTTCAAATTGCACAGGGTTTAGAAGCACATCTTTGCAAACGGGACATTGATATTTTTCATCCAATGGGAAAACGAATGTCGCCTTAATCTTTTCTCTTGGCTGTTGTGGGCTCGGAGAGGACGGGCTTCCTTGTCCACTGTTTGGTCTTCGACTGATGGGACTGGGTAAGCTTTCGGAACCAGGTAGTACCTCCTGTGTTTATTTGAAAGATCAAGTTCTGGTCAGCCTGGGAGTTTTTAACGAGACAAACCAAACTCAAAGGCTAATTAGGGGAGGGAGAGGGGGTAGCAAAGCAAAATGACGTAGTATAAGAACCTTAGAGGAGGGAGAGGGGGGAGCAAAGCAAAATGACGTGAGTATAAGAACTTTAGGGGAGGGAGAGGGGGGAGCAAAATGACGTGAGTATAAGAACCTTCCTAATCAATAAAAAGTAACAACAACTTGAACAATTTCATCAAAATCGAAAATAATAATTGATAAGAAGAATTATATTTCAGTTCTGCAGTGTAAATCAGCGCAATGTCTTTCCGATTCTTATTATTGAGAAAAAGGAATAATGATAATTATGTTAATAATGATAATATAAAAAATTGTAATAATAATGATAACAGTGATCACTATCAACATGATACTACTAACCTGGTATAATGATGAATAATAAAAATAACAATAATAACAAGGAAAACAATGATAGAAGATCGCAATGAGACATTGCTATACTTAGAAGCGAGGACGAGATTTCGAGTTTCGTAAGTACTACAACAGATATGATGACATTAACAAGTGAGAAGCATTTCAGCACAAACCAAATCAAACGGTTTATAACCATAAACTTCACTTACTACTATGCACATTAAATATTCGTTATTCTTTCTCGCAGCTTCTATTTGCCAACTTTTAATTTTAATAACGAAAGTTGAAAGGAAAATATCACAAGATCAGAATAAAGTCACAAGAAAAATGTAGCATCGGGAACAAAGCGAGTAATCTAAGTAAAGTCATCCTTCCAAAGTACTTTCTCAATGTTGCATTGAAGTGTTGACCTAACGACCGACAATTAAATGGGGATATATACTAAGAAATTAGTTTTCGAAAACAAAACCTATAATAGTTTTAAGATCGTTTTATATATTGTTCTGTTTCACTAACGAACCCGAAAGGTACGTTTTCTAAGTGATTCCCCTCTTAAAACCAAAAGAAGTCAATTTTAAGTAGTGGCTAGTTAATTAGAATGTATTACATTCATTTAACAGGCTGATTTGAGACCTTTAAAACAATTGTTTTACCTTACCTCTTTCCCGTTTTCCGGGAAGATGATTTCATTTACTGACTTTGCACTGTTATTTTCCATTCGGAAAGCGATTCTACACAGAGTACAAACTCATATCCTGCCGAATAAACAATTTAACCAAGTGACAAGTAACGTTGGTGTAAAACATACACTAATTCGTTTCTTTTTTACCCACCAATCAGAATTGATCTATTTTGAACCATAGCACCTGCCACCAGAAGAGTTTATCTCTCCACCAATCAGCTCTTTTGTTAAGGTATGAAATGTACTTTTCACAATTTCGTCGTTCTAAGTCTTATTGAAGACGAATCAATATTGATTTTTATAATCTTAACCTAAAATTTATCAACTGTTTAAGGACGGAGTCAAACTAGTGCCAGACATTATCAAAACTCTGAAAGCGAATTCATGTCTCTTTTAAATTGCTTATTATCAAGCTGTTGAAAACGCCGAGTTAGCCTCTACATCTTTCATCATGGTTTTCAACTTTAACTGATTCATGCAAATTAAATTCAAAACAGTAATAACGTGTGACACTTAGACATGGAACTATTGCAGAACGAAGTGCAAGCCACCATAAAAATGAACGTGTGACCAAACTGCAGTTTACACCTTCAAGTTGCACATTGATCGGTTGATGATATGACGTGTTTTGTCGTGGAAAAGGGAAACAAAAGCGTCCTGGCGGGCTAATCTCCTTTAATTATTCCCCTCAAATGTATGAAACATCTTAAACACAAGCAATATATTTAAACAATTGAGATAAACAGGCGTGAAGACCGCAACAGAACTCATTCGTCATTCTTTTGTTATTTAGTAACTTCCCAATGCGAATCGAAACTTGTTGGAAGAAAATAGGGAAAAATTAATGCCACAACAGAAAATACAAATGTATATTTTTAAAGAGCCCATGAAAATTAGAATCATTATAAACTATACAGAACTGGGGAGATTTAAGAGGATATTTTACTCAACAAAGAGAAGAAAATTAATGGCGTCGATTAAATGCAAGAAATCCCACAACGATTTGATTCATGCTTGACGTATACAGACCGACACAGTGTTGTAAGATCTGATCGAAGCGAAATGACCAAAGTTGGTGATAGACCCCAAAAAACACTTTTAACAAAATGAATTTATTCACCAGGTTAAAGTTTGCACGCAAGCGATGTTTAGTTAACGTATGGTTTCAAACTTTTACGCGAAACGTGAGTAACACAGGGCCCGACGTGTAGAGTTGTCGATTGAAGGTGAAAAAACCTTTCCACTTGAGCAGCTTGCCCTATTCAGTGATAAGTAGCAGAAACAAAAGCAAACCCTTGATTGCCACGGCAACAACTAATCCGATTAGCCTAGTTGGGGGATTTTAGTAGGATTTTTAAACCTTAGTTTTGGGAGCTTTTGGGTCTTTATTATCTTACGCAAACGCTCTTAGGGTTCGTCACGAATTTCCCTCCTATGTTCTTGGATCTTCCCGAGGCTAAGTTACGATCTCTGTGCCAACGTGATTGCTGAAAATGGTACTCTCATTTGTAAAAGGTGTCAGAGCCGAGGACAGGAAGGTTTCTTCCTATAGCACGCAAAACTGTTTAAGTTCATTGTTGTTTGATATGGAAAAAGTCTTCATATGATTATTAGAACCCACTTTAGTAGATTCCTGTCTGTCGTGGTTCATTTTAAATCCATTTGAATGGTGTCCATTTCGTCCCTGTGCTTTCACTAGATTTGTGAGCCTTTCAACCTCGTTGGCCAACGTTTCGATAACTTTTTTGCACCTCCTTCGTTCCTTGTTGATCGATGAGTTAAGTTCTTCGATTTTCCTCTCTAGTTCTTTGTTCCTCTCTCGTTCACTGTCGATTTGAAGATACAGTTCTCCGATTTTCATTTCGAGCTCACGGATTTGCCAGTCTGATTCAGGTTCCCGAATCGTCTCCTTAACTTCAACTTTGGTTTCCTTTGCAGTTAACTGCTGCTTCAACTGCAATAAAGGAAGTATAAATAATATATTAATTCTGTTAGTTCTCATTAGTAACAACTGAGAGACAACTAGGTCCTGCTCAAGTAATTAGAGCGGACATGGAAAAATCGTAGACCCTTACGAGCAACCTTGCAGTTTAAGAATCTGAAAAAAAAAAAATTGTACAAGTTTGTCAAGATTATCATTTAAACCCGTTTTTTTAGCTTCACCATCCCTAACCATCTCGTCCCTCTGTGGTATCCTAATATATAGATTTAGCCAAACCTGAAAGCGGGGCTCGCATCTTTTTTTTCCCGCACGTCTCATCAAGGGTACAACTCCTTGCCACGGCCAGGACTAGAACCCGGGTCGTCCGACTCGGAACCCAGCGCACTGGCCACTGGACTACCGCACAAAGCCGTAGCGTTGGCGTGCCCGCGGTACAGTTGAACGCGCATGCTAAAAGTAGCACCTTGCACGGACGCCCAAATTTTTTCGGCTTGATGGGGTTACTACTTTTTGTATAATCATGGGGCTACGCTCTGCGAGCTCCGCTATTAACTCTCTAGCACTTATCTGCCCGAGCAAACCATTATGTTCATAGTTCACTCTGTTTAAAAGTCATATTCTACATATACGAAGCGAAGTAAGTCCTTTTCATGGACGTTAATGCAGAGAGTAACCGCATCCCAGGTCTGGATATAAACCTACCTTCTTGTAACTCCTGCCAGTTTTCTGAAGAGACTTGTAAGTCTTGATGTACTTTTCATGCTGCATCTGCGCCATTTCTACCGTTCTCATGGCAGCAACTGCACACAACTGACTGGCATTACTCTTGACCAAGTGATCAAACGAGGAGTCCTTACCAGACTCCCACTCATCAAAATGTTCTTCCCATAGTTCTTCCTCATAGACGTTGTCTCGCCCCAAGGCTAGGACGGGGTTGTGTTGCTCTTTCCGGTTTAACAGAGTTAATTTTTCATTGAGAATATCCTGAATTCGTTCGTCCTCCTGGTAAATGGATTGAAAACAGTCCAGAGAAATCAACAAAAACCGTGAACAAGAAACTACTATTCACAGCCAACATCTTTATCATTAACCTGATCAGATTCTAAAAAAAAGGTTCTGTGAAGAAAGGTTTTTCTTCTTCAAGTAGAACAGCCCGCTGATCGGAAAAACCAGGGAAGAATTTTAAGGGTTCCCTCACTCAACGATATTTTGGCGATTCAACTATTCTGACGCAACACAAAAAAGAGGGGAAAAGAAAACGACAACTAAGGGGATGAGGAAGTATTATACATATAAGTACGGTTTGATACTCAGTGTTCATTGAGTTGATTTGCAGCTCAAAACTTGTTGATTCCCACGAGTTTAGCAAAAGGTTTTTGTTTTGCAAATGGACAGTATTAAGTCTAACATAGCGTTGTTACGGTACTATATGATATACAGTAAAAAACCTGCATACAAGAACACCCGTTTTCGGGGTTCAGGCTGATTGGGTTCTTATATATCGGGTATTTTTGGTGAAATCGGCCTGAAAGTGTTCTCAAGTGTTCTTCATTTTTTACTTCTAAAAATATGCAAGGGATTTACTAACTATGATGAAATAGATAACTTTGGGAGAAAATTAATTCCAAATACAGTTGCTGTACATTTGCTATATACAGCAAGTGAAATTACTAGCATTTATACAGAGATCTTAGTGCAATACCACAGTAAAGCTACAGGCACTGTTTGTTCTATTAAACTGAAAAGGGAAGAGTTTTTATATATAAGAACAATTTTCAGGCTGAATGTGTTCTTATAAATATGCTCCTTTTTTTACCAAATTTCAGCCTGGGTGTTCTTAATCCACATGTTCTTGTATGAGGGTTTTTACTGTATTACTGTTTGATACTGTTCTGAATCGGTCAATGTACTGTCAGATACTTATTGACTTTTCTTCGAGATTATTAAGTATTGTGAGAAATAATACTGGTAGATATCTCAATTATCGTGACTCAAAAATATTGTGAGGGCCCAATTAAAATTGGATAAATAATGATAAAAAGATCTTAAACCACATAACCTTTACTATAAGACAGACGAAGAAAAGTCTGGAAGCGGCGGGAGTCATGGTGAAAGGAAAAAGAATGCCCTTGTTTGTGGACAAAATCGGATTAACTTAAACCGCTTCATTAAATGAACGATTGCGCTGAAAAGAAAATATGGACTGAATCGCACAGAGTACCTCATAAATGATTCATGCTTCAAAGATCCATCACATTAAGAACCCGTTCTGACAACAATCGGACATTCTAATTATGACGAAGAATTATTGAAGCAGATGTTATTGTAATTACTATCATTGCTGTGCAGAACGCATCTTTTTCATAAGCAAACAAATGGTTTCCTTTGCTTTGTGAAACGAACAAGAAATCGATTCAATCACACGCTATTTATGTTTAAAAACACAGAGTTCCAGCACGTGATAAAGATTCTATTTTCTTCCTAAAGCTCCCACTGTTAAAATAACTCAAACGATCAGAATCTGATCTTTTGATTTGATGAAGATGGAAAGTTCACTTGTCACGAACAAAAAGGAAATAACAGGATCGTGCCGTCTCAAAAGTCCTTGGGGTAAGAAAATATGTGATAAATTTGAACGGAACAGCGGGGCTCCAGCAATGTCTTTTCAAACACATTTGTTGTCTGTCAAAAAAAAATTGAGACCGGGAAATTAAGCTCACGTAGCCTCAGTGGAACAAATTTTGTGACACTATTTCACCAGACCCTCAGGGTAAGAGCGAAAATTCGTGGTTTTCTTGAGATCACTCCGTTGACAAATCAGGTCACTCAGTATTGACTGAATACTTTTTAGCCGCAGCGAATGTTAATTGAAAATTAGAGCGATATCTGTATGTAAAATCCAGAGATCAAGGCAAATTCCTGAATGGAAACTTGAAGATCTACGGAATTCTGATCGCAATAAGCTGGCGATAGACGATAGTTCCCCGACCTTTCGCTAAGAAGTCATTTCATTCACTCACGCGCTAGGAAAGAAGGAACAAAAACTATGGGCGAAACTTTCCACGCTTCCCATTCGGAACATCGATTGAATCATAATTGTGCTACAGCGATCGATGTGTAACGCGACGTTTTTTTCTTGAGTAAGGAAGACTAATTTTACCAAATCCCTAACAAAGAATCTCCGAAACTATTGATCACCAAAGAAAAGAAAAAATTGATTGAATCCATAACAGAAAGTATACAAATGTAAACTCATTTGTCAAATGATGGAAACGTAGTTTTTCCCAGCTTGCACATGGCTTCCCGCGCAAGTTTTGGTTACAAAAATACTCAGTCGAGTAGGGCCATACTCGAAAATAAATGTAGAGAACGACGGGCATTACTATCTAGAATCACTAGCTCATTATCAAACAAGATTTAAAAAGAGATATTCAATCGCGAATTGATCGTTTCGTCGAATGGTAAATTCACGACAGAGGTTATAAATTAGTGATGAAAACAATAAGCTTGTGAGATGTCGCAAATTTTACGCAAATTCGTCACTCTATGTAAAGCAACGTGCAACGTATTTTGCGCTCAGCTCACTTACGTGACAAAGCAGGTTATGAAAGAATGGCGGAGAGACTATGAAACGGCGCCCAGACTCATTTCGGTCAGGAAAATAGTCTACAATAGTAAATATTCTAATATCTATCTAAAAAACATTTGTAGAATAAAACACTTGAAGATGCCGGAGCGAAAAGAAAACTATTTGTAAAGAACGCAATCGTGGTGCGTATTTTCGTGTGTATTTTAGCTACTCGACGATTAACACGATAAAAATGACATCAAAAGTGTACAATACAAACCAGCAACAATTCTATAATCTCCTCTTTCAGTTGAAGTTCTGCTTCTAAGAACAGCAACAATTTCATCATATTCTCGAACCTGCTCTGATCTCCGGTATTGTAGTAGCCTTCACAAGGAGAGAAAGCCATAGTGATAAGCGGCCGGTAGTTCGTGCGCCGTTGACTGTGTATATGAAGCGTAGTATTGTGACAGACCGTAGCAAACCAAAATAAAAGCGAAAGCTTTCTAGCCTCCGTCACATCTGTTGACGGTCAACTTTTCGCACTCTAATGACGTGCAAAATTTCCTTTTGTTTAGCGGAACCCAAACTTAATTGTCATTCAATTGAATACAAACATTTGCTGTTACGTCAGTCGGCCGAGGCAAACTGATATTAGGGCCGAGGGAGGTCGCTCCTCTTTCGTCTGACTATTCCGGAACTTTAAGGCAATACAATTCTCCTGGCCACATAATACCCTTAGACTCTTTTTACTTTCCAAATTGCAATTTACGCTCTCGCCTCCAAGAAACTTATGCCTTTGCGTAACAAAAGAATTTTTTTCTTCAATTACGAGCGGACAATGGAATCACAAGATTAAGCCTTTCATAGCTAAATCGAGCACATATCGAGAATCGATTTGTGCATGTCAAATTTTTGAAAGACATCTCAAGAGCATGGAGGACAATATTTAATATCCTATCGGCAAGTTTTGGCGCGAATCGCCAAGATACGTTTTGAGATATATCCTGATGATAAATACGTCATATCATAATCCATATGTGGGCCGAAAATTAGTAATTGAAAAGCGATAAGGAAACAGGCATTGATAAGACCAAAATGCTATAGATAAGACTGTTCTTAGTCCCCGACAAATTTCTAAGGTTTCTTGGAAAATAGTAGAATCAAGGAAGGAAAAAAATAATATAACACGTGTGGGAACCTTATATTTTGATTGGTACAGAAAATGCACCAGCGCGCAAGAGAGAAGGAAAACTACTGGGTGAACAATCGTGTTTAGGGTTTCAGCAGTTTTGCAAAGTATTCGAAAGTTTTTTTTAACTATCATTTTTGTTGGTATAGTTTGGAAGGTAGTTTTCCCTAAGTTTCTCTATTCAGAGAACTTAAAGAATTTTTATCGCCAGTTTTCCGTTTCCGTGAGACTTTGGTAGATCTTGTGATATGACCGCCACTCTTCTCGAATTGATTTCGGTTGTCTCTTTCTTCTATCTTTTCCTCTTTTTTCCCCTCATGATGTTTGGTATTTTATTTATTCCACGAGTATTACTTCCACGAGTGTTACTTATGTTTGAACAAAACCTTGCCTTTTATCTCGATACTCTTGCGCTTATTTTTTATATTATGTTTAACATTATTGTTGCTATTATTATCATCGTTTTAAAACAGTGTAAAATAAACTTGAAACTTGAAACTCTTCATCACCTGTCGGACCTTACTGATGAGTTGTATGGGATCACAATGCTGATCACGGGACGCGGAAAGTAATTACAAAGTGCTTGGACTTTCAACACTAGTACATATACACTGATCTTGCTCTGTGGGAGTCTCCCGAAGTTTAAAGTTAGTTCTTTCAACAACTATGAAAATAGCTCTTTGCTACAAGATGACGGAAACTCAATTTTATGCCGGTGTCAAAATAGAAGAAATCCGAAGATCGGAAGAAGCCACATCCGTTGTTTGCTATTCAATTTTTTTTCGATTCTCTGACCGTGGCATAGCTGTCAAAATCTTACCCAAATGGCTCTGCCGGATTCAATCTTAGTTGACCTTGAGAAAGGCTCTGTAAATGTTTGGCGTTCACAAAGCAAAATTTGTGCGCCTAATGTTTTAAAAACTTACGCTGGGACAATTTTATATAGACAGTAGTGGTTTTGCAGCATACACTTGCGTGATATGAAGCCATGCATTTGTGAACAGTAGCAGTCTTGCAACACAAGTATGGCATGAAATAAGGGGTCCGTTTAGTTTGAGATCAACACCTCGTGAAGAAGCTCTCAAACAGACACACCCATGCATTTGATGACGTGATTCCCTGTCACCTCATGTTCTTCATTACAATCGACTCGCCTTGTTTTGTTTAGACGGGTCTTAAGGAAATCACTCATCTCCTTGACTTTTTCTTAACCTTCCTAACAGGCACTTAGACACGGGAACGTGCGAGTATACAGTGGAAAAGCGTTACGTCCTGACGTCGCGGGTAAATTTGGTCTCAGAAACGTGAGAAGATGGTCAGCAAATATACAACGGTGAATTCTAAAGCTGTCGCATGTGTTGGCCCTTTATAATATTCCTTTTCTTTTCTACGGTACCTCACTCTTTTCAATTGCCCTCTTTACAGCATCCTCTCGGCCGTGGTCTTGCAAGCCCCATAATGGATGTTTCACCTGAGATACTAATGGGTTGAACTAAAATTGTTGCTTTATGTAAGGAAATAGGTGTCATGGGTCTTTGAAATTGAAGAAGACACTGTGGTTACTCAAAAGGAACAATGGAGGGTTCTAAAATGAACCAACGAAACGAACTCGAGATATGGAATGAAGAAAAGTGTGAATTATAGAAAAATATCATGAATTTGTTTGTGAGATCGCCCACTGAACATTTAAGGTTTGGGAAACGAAAGGAAACAGCGCTAGTAGCATAAAACAAAATGATCCCTCTTTTGACATATAATACCTAAAAAGTTAAAGAAAACGTCGGTTCCACAATAATATTTTAATAAATTTTGCGCTTATTTATTTCATTATTACAATAAATATATCTTATTAACCAAGCCCGAGGGCCGTACTGGGAGAATATCTGCCCGAGGTCTTGACAGTACGGACCGAGCGCAGCAAGGTCCGTACGAAAAAGACCGAGGGCCGATATTCTTCCAGTACGGTCCCGAGCAAGCTTGGTTAATAAGAGATTTATTATACGACCGAAGTTCAAGGAGACACAAGTGTGGTATCATTCGGGACCATTCGGGACAGTGCCCGGTCCAATACTTAGAGAATATTGGACCGGCAATAGAGCATTTTGATTGGTTGATTTTAGTTATTGGCCCTCTGACTGCCCGAGTCGTGTAATAAAAGATAATAAATGCCCTTTGCCTTAAAAGTAATCAGCGACTTATGTCTCACCATGGCTTTGCTTCAAATTCCACGGACTCTTAGAATTAAATAATAATTATAATTTAATCTGATTAAAAAGTCACAAAACATAAAATATGACTCAATTTCAAACTCATGGCGTTTAAAATAGCTATTTCAATATGAGACGAACATTACAAATCTGATATTCTTTTTAATAATGTTAATGATAATAATACCTAAATAATCATTGCGATATATTTGTAAAGTGTAATTTAGATCTAATAAAACTGTTCATTGTGGGACATGATACGCGGTCTCAATAGGATCCTCTAGGTACTTATTGACTACCAGATCGGAGCAATCAGTGAAAGATAGTTACTTATAACAATGGCCAAATGAGGTGCATGGTTAACTGAAAAGCCTCCACGTTCATCCTATATATCAAGTGTGAGTTAAGACCATGCAGTGATAAACCAGTGGATATTGTTGGGACCTTCAATGCTTACGGGACAACTCCGTGTGAATAATAGAAATGAAGTAAAACATCTGCAATCTGTTGGTAGAGCCCAGAAAGTTCGACTTCATTTGTAACTAACTGGGATTTATTTAGATTAATTGGCTGACTACATAGGGTATTTTGTTGGTCAATGATTTTTCAGTTTTGATCAACTCTTTTCATTAATTCCTTTTGACAAATAGATATTTCCCTAACGTGCAATATTTTAAAAACGACTATTGTCTTAGAGAATCAGTTCTCTTGGTGACAAGCAGAGCAGACTCCTTAGGGCCAAAACATGCTCACTGGGAGCTGAAGTGCTCCCAGATTAAATGCGAAAGCTCTCCTTCTTTCCATCAATGTGCCTTAGCCGCAAATACACATCTGTACCAAGGCCCTCCATGGACAGCAGGTGAAGTGATCCTCCAAGATATGTAGCATAAGCACGAGATGTAGGAAGACCAAAGCCCCATCCTGCCATGGGACCCCCACTTGGTGAACTGCTGGGGTGTCCTGCACACATTTCTGAGAAGATATTGTCGTTGTCTGTGGGCCTTATGGTGCTACGGTCACCCATGGTGGTAAATGAATACTTGAAGATATCCTGGAGCTGGGACTCAGAGATGCCACCTCCGCGATCAGAAATCCTGCAAAGAAAGACAATTTTATTTTTGTCCTGAAGGATCTTTTAGCTTCAGGACATAGTTGTCTAATTTCACCATGGCTCCAAGGTATTCAACACTACACAATGATTAATGATTCACAAAAACTAAGAACTTGATTGACGTTTGATATGATTGCTATTCTAGTCAACTGTTCTTTTCTATATTTTTCCCAGGTTCAAAAGTATTAGCCCGGTATGCACATTTTTTCCTTTGTCTCAAATAATGAATGCTCAACCAAGAAAAATTAAATTCAAAGTGGGTTGAAAACTTTAAAGCAAGGTACAATCTGATCAGCTATGAAGGTAGATGTTGAACAAGCTGTTGTTACCTGACAAAGAATTCAGTATCATTGCTGCACAGTGTGACTACAACGTTGGGCACTTCATTGGGTCTGTCGAGGTGAAATTCCACACTGGCCCTGGAATAAGTTAGCAGACTTTGAAATTCTCCCATTTAGTTAGCTTTTGTGTAGCAGTTGTTTATTTGTTTGTTTATTTGCCATTTTGTAACTCATGGTACATTGGTAGAAGTAAAAGGAATTACATATACATTAATATTATATAACTGAAGATTTAGCATGCTTAGTGAGCTAAAGACTCCTCATATTTTACAAAAGTGAGCAGTCACTTTTTTGGTGATTTAGGTACAAAATATTTAAGTTAAAAAGGAAAGAACACACACATATAAAACAATGATAACAATAGCAGGACTCAAACAAACATATACTTAAGCAGCTTGAGAAAAATAAAAATAAATAAGAGGGATTTAACGTGGGAGTGATGTTCGCAATTTAGACTTACACAGGGAAAGTGTGTCAACATTTCGGATTTCTATATTCAGAGGATTGAAAAATTTAGGTCCTTGAAAACATAACAAAAACTGTTTGATATTTGTTCTGCAAGGGGGTATGTATAAAGAATTGTATTGTTTGGTATAATAGCAATGATTGCCACTCAACAACGAAAATAATCTTTTAAGAAAATCAGTAAGACGGCCTATCTTGAACAAAAACATAATCATTCCTATTTGAAATCAATATGTATTGTCAGTGTAGATTAAGAATTTTCAACTGCTTGAATATAAGTTCAGTATGAGCATTAAAAGTACTTCTTGATATAATTCGTACCACCTTTTTCTGAAGTAGGACAATATGTTTCAAGTTGGATGGATATTAGATCAACAGTACACTGGTTAATCTCTAGTTTAATCTTAAGAGTTACAACTACATGTAAAGCAACCATGCTGTTACTATTACTATTACAAGAATACTTAAAAGTGCTTATCAAAGTAGTACATAGCAAAAAAACCCAGATAAAAACATAGAATTAACTTTCAGATTCTAAATAGGTACCTTTTTCTTAGAGATTTGGGGCAAACAAATATACAATGGATGTAGATTATAAAATTTAATGTTGGAAATGATACCTTGGTCAATGGAAACTTACTTACCTCATGGCATTTTTCAAGAGTTCCTGAAGAATGTACTCAAGAGGTGCAGGAACATAAGGAAAGACAGCTTGTGTGTGGCCATTGACAATAAGTCCTGGAGCCACACCATAAGTATGTTCACACACTTGCCTATAAAGTGGAGAAAAATCATCCATCTCACTTTCTTCTTTAGCTTGATTTGGTGCCTTTGACATTGCTCATATTTGCAGATGAATACCCACAGGAGTTCTTGTTAACAAATGATAAACACCACAGCCCACACTATTGAGTTGTGGATGCATGCAGGAGGTTGCTAAGCATGAAAGAAGTGTAAGAGTTGCACAAGGAGATAGCCAAGAGCGACTATAGCTTCTTGAGTGCTTAGCAAACCTCCCCAGTGCATCCATAACTCAATGATGTACACTGTGGCAATTTTACCATTTGTTTTATAACATAACATTGCTACATTGTAGGAAAAGAGTTTTCTTTTATTTAACAAATCTTATGTGGCCAGAAAAAACAAGTGCACGTGCAAAACTACTCTTTGCATTTGTTCACGTCAGCAGCGTATACCCATGGGCAAATGGTGGAAGCTGAATTGACCAATCAGAGTGTACACTTTACTTTGGTTGTGTTATAATAAGGTTTAAAGTAACTGGATACATATACATATCTATATCTTAAGTTGAAAACTCTGCAAAGTAACACATTAAGTATGTGCAACCCTGTCCCAAGTGACTACTGACAAGAAAGTACAGGGTCGTAGCTCTGATGTTTTCTTTGTCCCAGCCCCAAGACAGCAGAAAAAAAAAAATCTCTAATTGTGTCAACATCTTGTTTCCCAAGTAAAATGCTAAGGCCGTGAATATTACCACTGACATAATCACACCTGACTGCACAAAATAAATTTTACCTGGCAAAGTCACCACTTCTCTCAACAATCTGTTTGAGGTTTAGGTGAGTACAAATAATTCCAATGTAGTTTGGCTGTGGCAGTTCAAATCAAACATTCCACATATTATATCAAAATGACATTAATTTTTATTCCACTTCCAGAAAGAGAGAAATTTTACCCCTAGTCACTAGACAGCACAAGGAAAATAAGAGAAACACATAAAAATTTCAAATATCATGGTGAAGCAAGTAGAGAGAACACTTGAAGCTACCATTCTCATTTTATCACCACAATCCAAACCCAGACTACTGTATCACTTAATTATGTAGTTTTACTGCTGAATGGAAGTAGGTTTCTCTCATTTTCAGCAATTTCAACAATTTAGAATGAAAATAATTCCAGTAGATATCAAAATATAAATACAAGTAAATTTAATATAAAAAATAGTAATATTCCATTAGAGAGGAGCTACTTAATCTCAGTGAAAGAAAAATAGCATGACTTAAAATAAATTGTAATTGATTAAATAAAAAAGATTTGAGCTTTCATTTATGAGAAATCAAATTTTCCACCTTTTTACCGTTCACTAAATGAATAAAAATTGTCATCGTGGCACGATACGGTCTTCAAGGAACACAACAAAACAAAGACAAAAAAACAAAAGAAGCCCAAAAAACATTGTGACACTTGCAACATGATGGACAGTGCACCACCACATGATTTTGTATTATCACATGCTTCTTATCCTTACAGCGAAAACTAAAATGCCTCACCTTGTCCACGCTAAGAGCAAGATGGTGTTCTGCTAGCATGCGGATTCCAAGCCTTGATGTCAGGGTACGATTCAGAAAGGCATCTATTATTTCATACTGCAAACATGAAAAATGTTTGATGATGAGTTTCTATCTAGATCATGTCCCTAAAAGGACAATGATGAAAGTTAAATCAATTGTTTGAAAAAATTCTGACTTACTGGGACATTTTTCTGGCATTCATGGAATCCCTCTGCTAGGTGGGTGACAACACTTTGATGATCATCCAAGAGTTGTCTGATAGTGCGACAATATCTTTCCTCTGCTTCAAGATTTTCCACCTATGAAATTAAGTAATAGCCACACTCTCTGTACCAAAGTTGAAGCAAGTGATACATCTATACGAGGCAACAAGTATTTCAGGGCACGAACCCCTTATCCTTTAACCTCTATGAGTGACTAGAAGTTAATTTCTACCTTACCAGGGCTTGACAATAACGGTAGCCCACTTAAGCCACGGACTAGTAGAAATTCAGTTTTGGCTAGTGGTTTTCAATTTCCACTTGCCAGTTTGGCTAGTTAACAGACTGAAATTGTCATAAAATCTAAAAACATCTCAGATGTCACTAGCCACTTGGCTAGTAAGTTGAAAAGTTAGTGTCGAGCCCTGCTTACAGCTTTGTTTCTGAATTATACCTTAAGGTCATGAGGATTAAAGAAAATATTAAGAACAGACATTCTTGATTGTTTCACAAGTTCTCCCAGTCATTAAGAGTAGAGAATACACATAATGATGTTCAGGAACAAAAGGTTAGTCTGATAACCAAAGTCTCCATAAGCTAACTAGGAGTGCCTCAGGAAAAGTGTACTTTCTCTACTGATGCCTTGCAGCTTTACTGACATGTTTCATGGACTAGTCCTTTGTAAGAATCATACATTACATACCTTTGGAAATTTGCACAGCATACTAAAAGCTCTAAGATATAGCTCATACTGCAACATGAAATATTTCTCAGGTTACAAAGAAAACTAATGGGTGTATTATAAGCAGAACTCATCTCAAGGAATGAACTGGAAAAAAAAAAAGAAACTATAAAACCCTAAAACTGGACTACATAATTTATAACATAATGCAAAACAAGCACACATTGCTTTTCTTTAGTCTGATCTTGGTGCATGTACCCAGTATACAGTCATCCTCCTTGCAAAGCTGTGTAAAACTCTTCAAACTCAAGTTGAATTCCCATCACAGCTGAAAACCTAGTTCTCTCCTAATCCACTGGATTTTAACTTTGTTGTTATTCCTAATTTATATAAGATAAATAAGTGATGAGAGCAAAGTACAAAGTTGACCTACCATATCATGAATGACTGGATTGCACAGAGCAATGTGAGGCAGTTTTTGAAAGTCAACAACACGACGAGCAACACGAATAGGTAATTCTTTTTGAAGAAACTGGGCACTTTTCTGAGAAAAAAATTATATGAAATACAAAGTCTGATTCAAAAGCATCAGATAGGTTTAATTATATGACCGCTGTTAATCCTTAATATACAGGTGCTCAGTATGAAAACAAACTCATCAACAGAGGTTACCATGAACAGAATTAAAACAACTAGTAACTTCTACTGTCCTATGAACGAAATTAAAACAACTAACTTTCACTGTCCTTTAACATAAGCAAACCCCATCTCTACTTTCAAGGGAGCTCTTGATGCTATTAAGGATTCAAACATTAAACATTGTCCACTTTCCATAGAAAATATGTGGTTATTCCAAAATTGCTTTCCACTACATATTTCAAAACAGAAGGACAAAGTAATAGCTTTCATAGCAGCAAACTGAATTTAAAAAATAACCAATACATTTTCAGGATAAAACTGAAAAATGTGCAGAGTTTTGGCTAGCACACCAAATTAAGTATTCTGTCTAGAAAGTGCAGAAATTTAATAAGCTCTAATAACATGAGTCATTACACTAAAAAGAATCTTCTTGAACAAGTTCCACTACAGATAGATGCATATTTCTATGGATTCATCAGCCTTACTGTAGCTTGGAACTTCACATTGTTCTGCATGAGTTATTTTGAAGTTAAAAATTAAAGTGATAAACAAGTTTTATCTGTATATAAAAAATCTTAACATTTAAAGCCACCATATCAAAAAGGGTACAACTATAAAAAAATAGCTTTACTCTACCAGCAATAACTTTATGCTCAACGAATTGTTTTATGATAAGCAACTACTTCATTGGCTGTGATGCAATATTAATGCTATAAAAATCACCCTTTGAATGTTTACAAGTCTGCTGAACCCCCTGATCTTCAAAAGTAGAATATATTTTGTAACTTTAGGTTCACTCTTAAGTAAACTTAAAATGACTTTTGCTCAATTCAAAATGATTGAATTAGGAAGGGTCAAAATAATTATTAGAAAGATTGTGACAACAGCAAAAACCACTGTCTGCAATTATTCAAGATTACCAGAACAAACTTGCCCTGAAAATAATTTGCATGCTTTTTCTCAAATATGCAGAAATGTAACGAACGATAAGTAAAAAAGATGACGGCAGTATTCTTCTTGTTGAGAAAAATAACCCAAAGTTTCAAAAATTTTAAAACTGCTTTATCTGACTTAAAGGATGATTTGGTTGTACAGGTTTGCACTTGTCATTCCTTCTGTGGAAAACTGTTCACAGCTTTTATTCCAGACTTTTCTGTTTGACGGTAATCACACTTTGTTTGACTGCCTGTTACAACATGTTTTCATGCTTAGGTGAATTCGCTAGAGTTAGGAGCATAACTATCTTTAAATCTCCACTTCCCACGAACGGAAGGAAAGATGTTTTATCTTTTTTAAGAAAGTACTTAAAACTAAAGATCCTGCTGTCTAGGGTAATGCTAGTTTAAATGCTTGTTGTGTTGCTCTTGTTGCAGTGTAGCCCACTGAGTGCCAAACTATCAAACAAAAGGGTGGTGTTATTTATAGTGCATCACAATTTATTTCTGAGCGGCAATAAAATAACAATGGATGAGACAGAAGCGACAAAAATGGAAATGTCCTCATGGAGAATAACTAAAAGAATTTATTTAACTTAACTGTATATACCTTCAAAAATTTTAACAGTCCATTCAAGAAAAGGCATAGATTTGAAACAAGCCAAACACACAAGGAAGCAAATAATTTAAGCCACAGTTAAAAGTACAATGTACATTTCTTATCGAGAGAAATAACTATTATCTTACCAGTAAGTGGGTTCCATCTTTGAATCTTCCGGCCCAGAGCATTTGGAATGGGGTCAGGCGAATCGATGGCTGAAAAAAAAAAAATTAGAAATCGAATTAACCTTCCGTCCACGAAACCAAACGATATTTTAAAAAAAGTTTTCATTATTATTTTTTTAAAAGCTTTAGATCGTCTATCGTGATGACGGCAGATTGGTGGATGATCATTCATCTCTTTAAGTCAAATTCAATTAAAAACGCCGGTTCAGGTCAGCTTCAATGAAAGTTTCATCACAACTAGTGTATAATTCAAACAAACCTTCGCAGACGTTTCATCCAAAGTCTGTTGTTTCACGTAAGACCAAGCTTGTGTTTGGGAGCCAAAAACCGAAGCATTGCATCTTATCTGCGTTTCGCTACTCCGGCAAATCCACCGGCAGTTCGTCTTCAGCCATGATTCGAAGGAAAGATTCGTGAATAGCCGACTCATGATAAGGGGAAAAGTTGGCTATCAAGGAAATTCAAAACAACCTTAATAACGAGGTGCAATATGGACGTGTTGTAAACACCGACAAATCGAGACAGTAAAGTCCTTGGATGGCTTGTTGGTAAAAAGATTCGTCATCCATCCATTTTTCTCTCGCACCGAAATTGATCCGTATGGCTGAAGTACTGCAAAGTCCTGGAAGGATGTGGAAAACCACGATTAAGCCAGTATAGAATGACCTTGACCTATTTCGGCTTCTCCATTTTCGCTTGTCTCGGCTGCAGTATTCTTGAGAATTCTCTATTTACTATCTTCAAGCCCTGCGAGAGCACGGTCTCAACTGCGTTAGCCAATCAGATTGACGTAACACGCGAAGAACACGTGTTACATGACAGCCCAACAACGAAAGAAGAGATTTTCATCAACCTGTAGAGAGCGTCACCCGACTTTCTTTAAGACAGGAAGTTATAAGATACGTGACTTATGAAGTGTTATCATAATGCGTAAAAAAATTTGGCGAGTGACTGAATATCAATAACCTGGAACAATAAAATTGTATTTCAATGTTTTTCCTATCAAGAGGTGTTTAATTCATTGCACTATGGTATACGAGCGGGGAGTTGAGTGCATTTTCTTTGCCCGACTTTCCTTCTTAATGCAATACAGACGAACCATTAAAGACTTGCAGGAAAGCAGTTTCTTTTTGCATAGACTCAGTTTTTTTTCCTAGGGGACAGGGTGAAAAAAGCTGGTCGTAACTCCGCTCAAAAGACTGAAAAAAAAAAAAATAAATAAATAAATGAATAACAACAATGGGAAACCCAAACAAAAATAGACGGAGGAGAAACACATATAAAATGGAGAGAGTCAACTACATCGGCTAACATTTCTTCATAAAGGCACTTTTTACATGTTGGCTGGCAGAGTTGGTAAGAAACATCGTGAGTGCTGAGGGAAAAAAAGGAAGTGGGGAAACAGGTTCAAGCTTGTCAACATCAAGAGGAATTTGTTTGACGAGGCCCAAGCCTTCGTTTACTCAATTATATGTTTTAATTTATTTTGTTTTTGAAAAATTATTAGAACAGGACGTGGGAGCCTTTTTTTTCTTTATTTCTGCCTTAAAACAGTTGCTTAGGAAAGTGTTCCATCTAAGCATGTTTGTGGAAAACCTTGAGGTTTCCATTTGAATCACTCTAGCTACCTCAATCATTTCAATTTAAAAGTGTATGGACAGGGCATCATAGGTAGAATTTGACTGTTTTCATTATTATTATTATTATTATTATTATTATTATCATCATCATTTTATTATTTTACCACTGTATATTATTTTTGAAACGTCGAAAAGAGTGGCACTTCACATGGGCATATACGATTGCCTTAACACCCGCTGAACATGAGCCAGTAACATTTATTTCGGGAAGCTGGTATTTAACCAAGACAACTGGACAACTGCATATTTTGTGCGAAGGTCCGTCACACTTCATAGGGAAACCTTTGAGAGGCTCACTTGTTGAAGGAGAATGTCTGGAGAGGCAACCCATCATATGACCGTACATGGATCGCCGACAAAATACGTTAAGTTGAATGTGGGAGGATCTCTCCATTACACCACCATCGGAACACTCACCAAGCAAGATAGCATGTTGAGAGCCATGTTTAGTGGTAGACTGGAGGTTTTGACAGATACTGAAGGTATGCTGTGTTCTAAGATATTAGGATGTAGGATACAAATAGCTGTCAGCCATAGTTTTCAGTCTCGCTGCCAAAGATAAACCAAGCTATATTAAACAATTATTTGCATGCGAAGCACAATAACACTGACATAATTTTGGCTGCGTCGGAGAAATATTAATGATTGATACATAATACTGTCAGCATTCGTACATTCTCACTGTATACCTATGAATATATTTCTAAATAATGTATTTTAAAAGAGAATCTCACATTCTGCCCTTTTATTCCTTTAGTTTCTATGGGATTTCCCAGTGAAAAGGTTATGAATATAGCGTCCATGGTTATCGAGGCAGAATGCATGCATTCGGTGAGACTGAATTTATTCCAAAGAGTTTGATTCGGTTTTGTGTTATTTGTCACAAAAGAGACACCATTTATACAAATGAATACATCTAGAAATATCTCTTGCTCAAAAATAGTAGTGTCTCATTTGCTCACATTGCTGAAAATATGAGGAGAGTAGAAGCAAAACATTGGAATAAGAAAAACTGAAATTTGGAGGGGCATTTGGAGGAGAGTGCATCAAACTCCACACTTAGCATGAGTAAAAGGTGGTGGTAGTATAGTGGGAAATACCTATATTTCTGAATAAGCCCATGGGTAATATGATTACAGAAATGCCAGGGTACAAAGTTAACAGTGAGGTTTTGTTTAGCAAGTGGTGTATTCAAACCCCTCATAACTTCATTCACTACTTTCAAGCAGTGGATTTGGCTTAGGAATTGGGGATTTCAAAGTGAAAACATACAATGTAAACTCATATACAATAAGTCTAACAATAACAGTAACATTTATTATTTGCATTGCACCTTTTCTAGAAAATATTCAAGGAAATATACTAAGAAACTAAATAAGGAAAGATGGGGCTTAAAAGTAATGCAGATTCAGGCAATCTTCTCACCCCTTTTTAGTCTCTCCTTCTACATCTAGTTACCTATATGGTGATTGAGATAGAAGAGTTTTGCCTTAAAAAAATCTTGTAAGTAGGTGAAAAATTGACCCTCCTTGCAATTGGTAAATGGTAATGACAAACCAAGATTCTTTCATTTGAAACTTGGTTGGACTTGAGCATTTTCATTCGTTTGATGGAAGTTGCTTTGGACGAAATGTTTATATGTGTAACAATGATGTTTTGTAAGGAAATTAGTCTCAACAGGTTCTCAAAGTTCCCTTGTATTCTTGGAGTAAAAAAAATGAGGCAATACCTGCTTTTGATGGAAGTCTCCTAATCTTGTTGATAACTGGCAAGACATGTTTGAGATGATTGTTATGTTATTGTTTAGGTTGGATTCTTATCGATCGCTGTGGAAAACATTTTTCCCTCATTTTAAACTTCTTGCGCGATGGAACTGTACCATTACCACAAAATGAAGTAGAGTTGCAAGAAATCTTGATTGAAGCCAAGTATTACTTGATTGAGCAGCTCATTGAACAGTGTGAAAAAGCACTTGAAAAGAAAAAAGAAGAACATGACCCTATCTGCCGTGTTCCACTCATAACCTCATCCAAAGAGGAAAGGCAACTTGTCACTGGTAAAAAGGTCTGTTAAAGTTTTATTGTCTTCAGTTGGTATTCAACCCAGTGATCCTTATCCCTTTAACTCCCATCCGTGACCAAGAAAAAACATCTCCCTACAATAATAATATAATACCAAGCAGACAAGGGATGATAATAAAGAAATATATCAATAATAATATAATACCAAGCAGACAAGGGATGAGAATAAAGAAGTATATCAGTCACAGGATTTATTAGTTGATCTCGATACAAAATTCTTCAAACTATCTTCATAAGAATAGTTGAATGGTCGACAGTGAGGAGAATAATGAAAGGTGACCTTGGGAGTGAAAGGGTTAAGAGTGACCAACATTGTGGATATTAATAACTTTACTTTTGACAATGAAGCTATTTTAAATAAGAATAAAGACAATGACTTTATTTATTATTAAAGTGCACCAAAACCCAAAACTTTTTTGCTTAACGAAATAAGCTTATTTTTTGGAGTATTTCTGTGCAAAAAGTTTTGAATTTGCTCAAATCTTTAATTTTCTGTGCCCAGTCAAAATACAGAAAATCGGCCGCCATCTTGCCCCATGACCGAGTTTAAAGAGGAATGGCTGTAGCAGGTAATGTGACGTCAAATCGAGAACACGAAAGTCTGCTTTTCACACATTTTCACTTGTTTGGGAAGGTTGTCGTTGATATTCAAAATATGCTGACTAGGTGTGTTGTATGAGGAATGTATGAAGCGCGATACCCTCTTGCAAATTTCGCATGTTGCTACATCCTTCTACAACACACTTAGTTGGCATATTTTCGGACAATATTGACTACAACCTTCCCAAACAGGTAAAAATGTGTGAAATGAAGACTTTCATGTTCTTGATTTGACATCACATTACCCGTTAGAGCCATTCCTCTTTAAACTTGGTCGTGGGGCAAGATGGTGGCCGATTTTCCATATTTTGACTGGGCACAGAAAATTGAAGATTTGAGCAGATAAAAAAACTTTTGGCACAGAAATACTCCAAAAAATACACTTATTTCGTTAAGCAAAAAAAATTTTTTGGGTTTAGGTGCACTTTTAGACTGTCATTATAAAAGAACTTCATGAGTGAATCATTTAATATATTTACTTTTATATATTTTACTTTCACATATTTATATTGTATCATTAAAATATTTTCATCAATGTAATATTGTAACAATCTTTGTACTATTTTATAATAAGAATAGTATTGTATTGTAGGTCCACATCAGCCCTATGGGCTGCCTTCATTTAACCTACATTAATAAATAAAATGATGATGATGATGATGATGATGATGATGATCCTCACAATGATACCCCTGAATCACATATAAAGGCTACGAGAATAGAGCAAATGATTATTGTTCACTATTTTATCAATTTTGATTTATTGTAAGTATTATGTATATAGTTAGTTTTTATATTAGTAGCGAAGAGCCAGTATGTGGAAGTATGCTAATAAAGGTCATTATTATTATTACTATTATTATTATTATTATTATTATTATTATTATTAAATGATCACTAACTAAAGTTTGCTTTTGTTTGTTAAATAATTTCTTCCTGTCAGCACCTAAGGAAATGTATAGAGAACAGTATAGTAAATATGCATTCTGATGTTCTGGTGTAAAGGATTCATAACAGCTCACCAGTGGGATAATGTATCGAGAACAGTATAGTAAATATGCATTCTGATGTTCTGGTGTAAAGGATTCATAACAGCTCACCAGTGGGATAATGTATAGAGAGCAGTATAGTAAATATGCATTCTGATGTTCTGGTGTAAAGGATTCATAACAGCTCACCAGTGGGATAATGTATAGAGAACAGTATAGTAAATATGCATTCTGATGTTCTGGTGTAAAGGATTCATAACAGCTCACCAGTGGGATAATGTCATTGCATGTTATCATCCTTGGGTAAAATATATTATTTATTTCATCAAATTGTGAAATTTGACAGGCTTTTAAATCTCATTACACCAAAGAGTCTTGTTGGAGTGAAAATGTGACCAAACAGGACATTCTCAACAAGGATCATCACAGTTTGTAGGTTAAAATAAGAACTGAAAAATTTGAAAGAAATGTTTATTTTTATCCCTTTCTCTACAGCCTGTGGTGAAACTGTCGTATAACAGATCAAATAACAAATATTCATACACTGGGTAAGTTTTTAAAACTTGTCACTCCCAATAGCAATAAAAAGATTCTTACCTGGTAGTTTTTCATAGAAAATCTCTACTGCATACCTGAGGGTTGTACCTTTAGGTAACTTTATTTGCCATCTTTCTTTATTTGGAATGGTGAATGTTTGAAAAACAAAACAAAAACAAAACAAAGTGCCATGCCGCCTTAGACGAAGGTCAAAGTAAATTGTTGTTTGTCTTATCTTGCAGACAGCCCACCATATTACTTGTATGAATTTATACTTGCTTTTTTAATAGGAAACATACTTTTCCAGCAGCTTGGTTTGTCCCATAGTTTTTACCTTGATTAGAGAATGCGAGAGGCTAAACGTTCCCCCGCTTTGTTTGTCTCGCAAATCCCTGTTTATTAATGACTTAACGTATCTCGAGCGAAACGGAAATAATGGCATCTCTTGTTTTTATTTTTGTTTTTTTGGTCATCAACAGTCAGTCAGATGATAACTTGCTGAAAAATATTGAACTCTTCGACAAGCTGTCGCTTCGATTCAATGGAAGAATTCTGTTTATCAAGGACTTGATCGGCAACAACGAAATCTGCTGTTGGACATTCTATGGAAACGGAAAAAAGCTTGCTGAGGTGTGCTGCACATCAATTGTCTATGCCACAGAGAAACCGCAGACAAAAGTCGAATTTCCGGACTCAAGAATTTACGAGGAGTCTCTGAACGTTCTTCTGTACGAGCACAGAGGAAATGGAAACTTTCCCGATGCCGAACTACTCAGCGCAACTCGTAGAGCCGTCGGGCCACGAGTTATTCCGGAAAATGACGACGATTCGTCAAGAAAACAAGACAAAAACCGATGAGTTAAGAAGCCAAACACCTTTTATGAAGTCTTCAACTGCAGTAACTTGCTGCAGTAACTTGATTTTTTTACTGCACTGTCCGGCATTTACACCAGAATTCGTAACTTTCAACATGAAATCCAGCTATCTCAACTAATTCAGCTAGTTCATGTTGGATTTTCTCCGTTTGTGAAGAAACTTTTTGGAATACTTGTCTCGTACGTGTACACACACGTTCGGTTGTGGTTACATCAGATGGATGAATGGCGTGTTCATTTTGAGGAAAGCTTATAATCAATTCTTTAATTTTGTGCAGAGGTTTTTTGCGTGTTTGTTCGTCATACTGTGGAGTCGTTAAGGAAACCAAGCAGGAGCTCAAAAGGGAGAAAAAATGAAATATAAAACATAGCATTTGCTGCTTTATCTACCACCATATTAATCATCAGGGAACCTGGGATTAACCATACCCAACGAAATACCCTACCCTCCAACCCAGTTTCCCAATCAACTATCCTTTCGTTTTCATTTTGATTGACAGGGTTCACGTTAGACCCCCGTCTCTGTTGCCCAAATATTTGTACCTTGCTTTAATCCAAATTGTGAGAGATCTGTTACTTGAAAAAGATCAAGAACAGCCCCACTCCCCGAAGTACATAATCGTAATAGGGGAATGCCTGGTTTTTAAACGGCCTCTGAAATTAGAGCGATTGCAATAGTACAGGGTTACATATAATCTATTAGCGAGATGAAATGAAACATGAATTGGACCCAGGACTTGTATCGGCTAGTGTTGGTATTAACAAAATGAGTGTGGTATGGGAACTAGTAGTTGAAACCCCTGCAGTTTTGCATAAACAAGCAGAGGCAAGTTATGTTTGAATTGAAATTAAAGGAAGAATCAAAGTCAATCGTCACAGCTTTGGTATTTCCCAGCTTTCGTGTTTTTCCTGTGCGGATTGTATGGTTTGGGTAGGACACCTGATTGGTTGGGTTAGTATCATTACAGCCTTGCAAGAAGAGTTGGTGAAAAACTCTCTAGAAAATATATTATTTGTAGAATAAATATAAATGTAAACTAAGGACTGCCGAGAACCTCTCTTGAACCTCCACCACGTTAACAATTAAAGAAACAGAGAACCTTTTCGCTCAAGATTTCCCGCCGAAATTATGCATGGATGAAATGTTAAACAACTGAGACTGAATGAAAGGGTAAAGAATAATTGAGCAAAATCGTGGCCAGATCCATCCTAACGTCTTGTGAAACATCAGTTTTGTTGATCCCCGATCTGCCGACTGCGTGCAAGTTGCCCGGGGATAGGAGACGTTTGGCCGCAACTTGGGTGAGGTCGCCCCCTCTCCACGCCGAAAAAAAATTAACGGAGAGGGAGGAAGGGTTGGGTGTCAATAGGACTGGGTATTTAGAGGAGATATTCTCAACAATGAATAAGAATATAGACGAAAAAACTCGGCCCCATCGCCTCTCTTGGGTGGAGGAGGCAGTTTCGGCCCGGCAAAGTCGCATCAGCTCGCGTGGCACTCTGGGATATTGTTCGAAGAAACATGGCGGACGGTCCAGCTGGGTTTCACTTCGATGAACTAAACAAAGTTCGGGTTTTAGAGCCTGAAATAAGTCAACAGACACAAGAACTCAAGGAAGAATGTAAAGAATTTGTTGACAGTAAGTTTACTCACTTTAGGATGGGCGCTGTATCGAGCAAAGTGAATTGTTTTGCAAGAAATTTGCGATTGCTTAAATTTACTGATTGCTTTTGTGGCTTGTAGCAACCACTGCTATTCTAATGGATAATTAATCTTTTTATTTATTTAGAAATTGGAGAGTTTCAAAAAATAGTGGGAGGATTTATTGATATGGTCGATTCTCTAGCTAAAGAGGTCGAGAAGGAGAAAATGAAGGTAAGATATACTCTTCCACGATGTGTTATTGTTTACATGTACAAAACATGGATCAAGTCTCCTTGGTGACAGCCAAATAGTTATACTCGCGCACTAAATTTGTTTAAATTTGGTCATGGAAAATGATATGCACAAAGTTTCTGTATTGACAGAAGTTTATTCGGAAAGATTTCCGTATAACCCCATTCCAATCAAGAACAAAGCCGGGAAAGAGTGCCATATTATATAACCCCATACATTACTTATGCATTCCATTTCATCAAGACTAAATATAAAGGTTTCTTTGCAACACTCTATGCATAATTAATGTGTGGGGTTATATTGAACTCTTGCCCAAAGCTGTAATCCCAAAGGTAATCTGTTGTTTTGCCTCTGCTTTCTTTTATCCAAGAATTGTATGCATAATGAAGTATGGGGTTATATGGAAATCTTGCCTTCAAAATGAAAAACAGTATGACTAAGAATGATTCCTTGGGGTGGGGAAGTGGAAAGAAGACTGCCTCACTTGGCCTCAACATTTACATGCTACCAAACAGAATATGGTCTAGAGGTTCTTAGACTCTCTTTACCAAGTAATTTGGATATATCAACAAAGTTGAAATGGTAAATTGGCCACCATAATGATTACAAAAGCTGACGTTTTGAGCATTAGCCCTTCATCGGAGTGGATAGAGGAATTGTGGGTTGTGTGTGCTGTTAAAGGCAGAAAATGGAGCTACGTTATTGGTGAGAACATGGCAACGAGAAAAACACGAATAAATTAGTGGAATGAAAAGCGTTTGTTGATCCCTGTGGGATTTAGACTGCCGGTTTGAAAGATGAGCTTTTGTTCAAGAGTTTTACAGCTTTCCGTGCTACCTAAGTGTAAGGAAAGACGGCAAATTGCCATATGTTGCCATATCTACGGTCTTTCCTGACACTTAGGTAGCACGGAAAGCCGTAAAACTCTTGAACAAAAGCTCATCTTTCAAACCAGCAGTCTAAATCCCACAGGGATCAACAAATGCTTTTCATTCCACTAATTTATTCCTGATTTTCTCGTTGCCATGTTCCCACCAATAACGTAGCTCCATTTTCTGCCTTTAAAAGCACACACAACCCACAATTCCTCTATTCACTTCGACAAAGGGCTAACGCTCGAAACGTCAGCTTTTGTAATCATTACGGGGGCCAATTCTCCATTTCAACTTTGTTGATATATCCAAATTATTTCGTTACCTCCACCGATGCAGCCCCAAACAGTTTCTTTAGAAACTATCAGCCTTTATCTCTTTACCAAGGTGTGGTTTAGAACCAGAAACTTTCAGCAGGGGTTAACAGTGTCGATATGTGGTAAACTTGTGTGGTACTAAAAACCTTTTTACATCTAACTGAAAATATCTTGTCTGAATATGTCCATGGTGTTGATACACCTCATATTACATACTACTGTCTCATTGTCTCAAACCCGAAAGTTGTTCTGTAATAGATTCACCTGCCACCTGAGGCATCAGTACCAGGATTCTGGGTGCCCAAGCACATAAAAATTATCATTACAAGACCCAAACATAAAAATAAGTCATTTGTAATCCCGGGGTTTAGCTAGGCCAAAACCTTTAGCCAGGTATCAGAATGAACCAATTTTGTCCTGTGTAAAGTAAGAGGTTAAATGCCTTGGTTTCCTACTCCAACAAGACTTTTACTTAGTTACCTTGCAGAAAGATTGATGATTGAACTTTGAGCTAGGTTACACAGTCACGAGGAACAAACCTTTCATAATAAGGCTTCTTGCACCTATGATCAGCATCAAAATTAGTTGACAAATCATGTTTTTTTAAGAGTCCTATTTACTGCATGTGATGAATAACAGTCCTGTTTCTGCCATACTCTAACTAATTACCAGACCCCCCTCCCCCATTCAATTTTGGCTAAAAGTTAATGGAATAGTGATAAAACATTGTTTTGGGGGTGGGGAGGGGAAGGGGGAAAATAGGTTAACTTAATGAGGGCAAAAGAAATAGAATTATTGTAATAGGGGGATAAAAAGATCAATGCATCAACAATTTTTTTGCCAATTGTAGCTGAAAATTACTAGCTTATTTTTTACCTAACTTTGCCACTTGTTATTTAATAACCTTACCAGATTTCTAACAGGGCCGTAGCCAGACTTCAGAATGAGATGAGGCAAGTTTTGAGTATGGCATGCCTCCCCCAGAAAATTTTGAAATCTAGAGGCTCAGAAATGTTCTTTCAAGCATTTTCCATGGCACTTTTCTTTAGAAAAGTCAATCTTGTGCAAGTGTGGAAGTTCACTTTTTTATTGGCGAGCGATACTGGTGCAAAAAAAAAAAAAGGCCAAAATCAAGACAAGGCAATTGCCTTGTCTTGCCTCATGCTAGCTACGGCCCTGTCTAATTAAATGAAGCAAGGAAATTTAGCAGTTGATGGATTCATTAGGCACACCCATAAGTTTCATGTGGAGAGGATTTGATATTTACTGTTTGTTGACATGTCATTTGTTGTAATTACTAATGAATGATAATTAGACCTAATTATTGAGGTTCAAAACAGCATTATTCTAAGTTCACAGTGAGCTTGATATTAATTTTTTTGTGTATGTGCATTACTGAAAGCAAAACTAAGATGCTCATGAAGTTAAATCTGGGGATTAACTTTTTTATCACACAATTATTTTCCATAGGCAATTGGCTCAAGAAATCTTTTAAAGTCAATCGCAAAGCAGAGAGAAGCACAGCAACAACAACTCCGAGCACTGATTGCTGAAAAGAAAACACAACTGGAACGGTAAGAATCAAGCACCCAATCAGTCGAGTAGACTTAATCCACCTTGTGTGATTTGGTGTTGCTCTACTCTTAGACAGTATTTTTATAGCATATCCTGATGATTTTGTACTTCTGAAATGAAAACTACAATTAATTTGGTTTTGTTGGATTGAATTCAATGTTCGATCAGAGGTTTCACCTCTGCATTTGCATCATAACTTGTTATCGATTTGAACATTCACTATAAAAGCTAGATCCTTACAAGTGGGTTTTGCTTTGAGCACATCAAGAAAAATGTAAACTGGAAGGAAAAAAAGGAAAAAGAAAACTAAAGGAAAGGGAAAAAAAGAAAGACAAGAAAAGTTGACATGGCCTCAGGGCTCAAACTTTATACCTTTGGACTTGAGAGGAGAAGGTTTATTCATTGCACTAGAAGGGGCAGAATTTTGTAGAAAGTAGATTTGATGCATTTAATTCATGAACTTATTCTATTAATTTCCTGCCCTGTCCCTGGCCTATCAATTTGCTCGTGTACAAACTCTGTTCTGACAAAGTCTTTCTTTTATCACAATTGAGGTATTGACGAGAGCTGTTCACAAACCACTCTGCATTTTATACCACATTGCTTTTTTACTGCAGTACTTTACAACTAAACAACAGTAGGCACATGCAGTCATGGACTGCCTTTTATTTAAAAAATATGTATTAAGATTTGTTTGATATTTCAATTACGGTAGTTTCCGTGTCCAGCATGAAGCTTTACAGAAGGTTGAGGGTGAACAAAATGAATTTATAGAGCAGTTCATTTTACAGAAATAATTATTGTTTATCACAGGTAAGAGGGCAACTTCTTTTTTTTTTTAATGTTTCTGTAAATTATTCAGATTGCATTATACGTATCATTTTCTTGGTCAGAACTTTTCAAAGGCTATTCTGACTTGTGAATACCATTTTTAAAGCTTTCTTAATATGTTGAAAAAATAGCAACCATGAATTAAGCTTTGTACAACTTGCACTTACGGTGACAGTGGTTGCAGGTGATACTTATTAGTAAAGGAGAGAAGAGCTGGGTGCTGTTACTTAACATACTTATAGCTTTTGGTCTTAGATGAGCTAAATAGCATTTGAGCTTGGAGAAGTTTTGTTTATTATGACACCTAAAAAAATTGATACCAGCTTTGAATTCCTTTATTCCCCACAAATGTACTCAGTAGAAGTAAAACTATTTCAATCTGTAAAATATTTTCTATCTTTTTTTCAGATGCTGTCTTTATAACACTACTGTTAACTAACCAGTGGTAAATTACTTGTAAATAGGAATGTTATGGTTCTTTTATCCCACATTAGTAAATTGCAGTATATTGTTGTTTTTGATGCCTGTATTCTGTCAACCATTTGTGAAATAGCATGTCTTTACTATGCTGTTCAGATGAACTTAAAGAAGCCTTTCTGTCACCTTTTGCTCAGTGTTACAGAGCATGTTATTAAAAGAATAACAGTATAACGCATTAAAAACGAACACTGTTTTAAAAAACAAAATGATGTGGAATATGGATAGTTTTTATAATAGTTCAGCTACAGTAAGTAGTTTTATTACACGACTCGGGCAGTCAGAGGGCCAATAACTAAAATCAACCAATCAAAATGCTCTATTGCCGGTCCAATATTCTCTAAGTATTGGACCGGGCAGTGTCCCGAATGGTCCCGAATGATACCGCACCTGTGTCCCTTTGAACTTCAGTCGTATAATAAATCTCTTCTCAACCAAGCTTGCTCGGGACCGTACTGAAAGAATATCGGCCCTCTGTCTTTTTTGTATGGACCTCGCTGCGCTCGGTCTTTACTGTCAAGACCTCGGGCCGATATTCTCCCAGTACGGCCCTTGCACTTGGTTAATAAGATATATGTAATCATTTGTTTCTGTTGCTTTCTTAAAACTATTGTATAAAGGAAAAATCAAAACTGCCCTTGTATTATTTTTCTTCATTTACCTGTACTTAAAATATGATTTCTTGGTTGCAGTTCAACTTACACAAAAGATTCAACTGCTTTTTACTTTCTCTTTGGTTCAGTGATGAGTTTACCCAAACACCAAGGCCCTGTTTCAATTTCTTTTTAACAAACAGACTAAAAAATTTGATTGAGTCATGTCTTTTAATCAGGTTCCTGAAACCTCGTATGAAAAAACACACTGAATTATGGCTAACCCCTAGGCAAAGCTTAGGGGTTGATGGTGTCTTAGTGAGTTTGTAGGTCCACATAAAAGAGTTAAGTCTGGTAACTGATTGTTTTTGCTAAAGACTTGGAACTACTTATCTTATAATCCTGTTAGTTATCTCCCAGGCTGAGTATTTGTCATTGAATCATCTAAAATGGGTTGTAATAATAATAATAATAATAATAATAAAGGTCTTTATTAAGAATTATTGTGCAAACAGACGATGAACTATATAGAATAGATGTTGTGGATGCCCCTCTCTAGCCATTAATATCTTTAATGGCACCCAACATAACACTAGAGATGATAGCAAAGGCATCACACCAGGCTCTCTTCAACTTTGGTGTAAAGTCATCTCCCAGGCCTGTCTCCAGAACCCATATGAGAGATTCACCAACATACTGAAAGAAGAAAGATTTTAAGGGAAGAAAAAATGGAAAGGAAATCTTTAGAAAGCAACACCATCTTAGTAAGGGAATATGTTCAGAGCACCGGGAGGAAACTTTTCATGAAACAAAACTGAGAATGGGAGGTGTAGAAGGAGATAACAGAGAGTACCAATATCTTTTTTTTTTAGTTTTCATCATTTGACAACGTTTGAAATTGCTTCTCCTTCTGAAATGAACATTTTTTTAACAAAGAGAAAAGGGGGATTTGTTTCCGCACCTTTTACCACGGGTTTGGCTTTCTTTATTTGTTTGGGGTGGTGCTAAGCAACTGTAAACTTAGGACTATTTATAAATTACGGCTCGATCTCTACTCCCTTTCACAGCGAATGGGTGAAAAGCCTGACTCGTCCCCAGTCGTCTGTTAGTTTTAATGTGTGGCCGTATGGCGGTGGGAGACTAGCACTACCTCAACGTTGGAATGATGACAAGGAAGAGGAGGAGAGAGTCTCCCTCTTTACCCCTTCTCATCCCTCCCCTCCCCCGTTCTCTTTTGCATCACACCCATATTCATAGGCCAGAGCACCGTTCCCACGGGCGGAACTGCAAGTAACGGGCGGAGCTTTTATCGTCTCCCTCTTTCATCCTTCTTACCCCCCCCCCTCTTCTCTTTTGCATACCTATATTTATCGGCCAGTGCACCGTTCCTACCTTCTCATTGTTGAGACTGCAAGTAACGGGTAGAGCTTTTATCGTGTTCTCGCGTGCCGTAAAGAAAAATGATAAATAAATGGTCTTCTACCTGAAATTCTACTTCCGTAAGCTCAAATGCTGCATGCATCTGTCCAAGTTCTCTTAGCTTAGGCACAAGTATATCCAGTTTATCCAAGTTTTGTACTGCTAGGTCTAACGTGTTCATGATGTTCAAGGCGTGCATAGTGAACATGGGATTTGTTAAGTCGCTGCCGAACGGAAATAGCTCTTGCAAGTGAGGTGCCACGTCAAATAACCTGCAAATAGTAAGAATCAATAGTACTTTTCAGCATGTGGGTTAGTTTTAAATTTTTGAGGACGGTTAAGATAGAACTTTCCACACGACGATTGCTTTAGCTCTTAGCGCTCTTACCCTTCGTCTCGTATATTCTTCGTCTCCCACCCTTCGCTGTTGAGTAAGACAGCCCCACCCGCGAATACCAGTCTAGTCTTCTTACCATCACTAAATTCATTCCTCACTCGCACTAGTCTCCCTCACAGCCTTTTTTTTTTTTGGATGTCACGCAACGCTCCCCCGTTGCGTGACATCCAAAGAAAAGGCCGCGAGGGAGACTACACTTGCACCGAAGGAGGCTTCAAAGAATGATTATTTACGGCCTCGCCAACGTATCAACGAATCAAAAGCCAGCTTCAGTTTCAAACACACTTGTTTTCCTCTAACGGTTTCACCCTTAGGGATCTTTTGTTATTTAAGTACTTGGGTCGACTATGGGAATCAATAACGTAGTCACTGATTAGAAAAACATTATTTTACGCCTCACTTAACCATTTAAACCCGAAGAGTGTCTGGCATTCAATTTCTTTTAACAGTATCATCTCTTAATCTCACATCAACGGTCATCAGAATAAAGGAAATGTCACAAACTAAAGTAAATCCTTCTTATCAGCATCTTAGGAAATTATTGATGGAGAACAGCCGTATATGGAGAATATGCATTTTGATATTAGAGTGTAAAGGAATAATGTTCACTATGAGGAGGTGATTGACTCACTTGTGAAATAACCGTTCACCATGGTACTTTTTGTTCGTTTTGACCTTTTCCCATGAGCCACGGATCAATTCAGTCTGTAGATCAGTCAACTCAGGTGAGTTTTCGTTGCTGCAATTTGAATTCAAAGCGATATGATTCAGTCTCAGTCATTTTGTGATTGTACACAAACAATCCAGTTAATCTCGGTCTCTACGGCTCAGGAAAAGCCTTGTGATTGAACCTTTGTACTCATTGCATACCTATTCTGAACATAACCTCCAGCGAGGTTATAGGTCCCAGATATAATGAGTGGGGTGGATAGGCCAACGGGTCGGCGGATTCTGAAAATGATTTTGCCCGGATTTCGGATTCAGAGCGAAATTTTAACGGATTTGCGGATCCTGAAATTGCAGCGGTTCGCGGTTTCATCGATTTTTTGGGTCCGGATTTTGGATTTTGCTTGTGAGGAAGTTCGGACCGTGGATCTGAACGATCGTCAGAAATGTGTTGTTTCCAGGTAGGTGTATTTTTTTTGTCACGTACGAGACTCACTGTATGTCACGCATCAAGAAATAGTAGCGCACTATGGCCAGCAGGACGCTGTGACATGTTGTAAGCGGGACTTCTCATTGTAAATAATTCTTAAGTTTGTTAACATTAATATTTAAATTGTTGTAGATATATTTAAATTTGTAGGTTCACATCAGCTTTTTAGCTGCCTTCTTGTACTGACCTACATGACAAATAAAGTATGTATGTATGTATGTATGTATGTATGTATGTATGTATGTATGTGTTAGCGCTCTTATCCGTGACACTGTATCGTACTGGTTGAGATTGGCTCGATAGGTGGTTTGCACATTACGTCATTGCCGCCATGTTGGTAGACGTAAACAATAGATATCTCATTAGTTCCTTTTGTTCGTCCACCAGCATTTGTTCCTTTCACCATTGTTACCTGTGTCTCTGGAGATTGGTTGCAAACCACCTTTTGGAAAGCCATGGTCTTTGGCGCTGTTATTGTCCAGTTTTTCACAAGTATATTTGGAAAGTGATCTGAAGGATGACCTTTGACTGATACAAAAGGTCAAGGTGCGTTTTTCTGATACAAAAGGTCAAAAGGTGCGTTTTTCTGATACAAAAGGTCAAAAGGTGCGTTTTTCACCTTTCCACGTGACAAGCAGCAAAGGGATTTGTATTTAACAAATTTTTTTAACGGATTGAAGGATTTGTTTATCAAAGCATAGCGGATCGGCGGATTTGCATACCCCTATTCACCCCCCCCCCCCCTTCACAATAGCAGCACTACTATTTCAGAAATTCAAAAATTCTGCTGCGTAGTATAATCAAGTGAGAAGAAGATGAAAGAAGGAAAAAAAGCAAATTAAATTGAACGAATTGAATAACTTTTGCAACTAATTTTCCGCATAGTTGCATTCAGGAGACGGGCTCCTGGCGCGTTGAAATGATAAAATGATCTGCCGCAATCTTTTCTATAAATAAACCAATGCATGCAAGGAGTGACTGTTTAAATGCTATCCTCTCCTTTGATAAATCATAGTTGAAAGAGGAAAGACTTTTAATGATATTTGAAGTTTTATAAGGAAAACGCTTACACGCAAATCTGAACTTTGATAGGCGAAAGTTTAAAGTCCTATTTTGAATCGCATATTGTGAGAATAGCTCATCGTGATTAGTTAAGATCGACACTTGTGTATGTATTTGGCATCAGTTGCAGGCAGCATGAGCTCAGTGGCAACGGCTCCGATCCAGTTAACTCTGCAGAACAGAATATCGACTTTTTGGGGGCTTAAACGAAATAATTTCATGCAATAAACCAATTAAACTAAAATCAAAAGAATTCAGTCGAGTTGAACATTGCCGCCGGAGAGGATCATATGTTGAGTGACGCTTGAAGTAAAAACATCGACAATCAAAAAAGGCTTCACAAAGAGTGCCATCTGTTTCACCCGCTTTTTTGGTTCTTGATCATCGAAACCAGTGTTAACTAAACATATGTTTCAAAGGTAATGTTGTTTACATTGTTGTCGAGATTGCATACCTGGGTTGTGGCTTATTATCTGGGATGTAAGGGAGATCGTATGATTTTGATGATTGTGTTATTCCCATCTTGTCCTCTATACGGATGTAAATCGCCTTGATCCGGTGCAGTACGTCGAGCGAGGTCTTTTCGAGACTCGGTGTGGATTTTGTTTGCAAATTTTACACAGCACTGAACTTTTGTAATACCAAAGGAATTATGCAAGTTATTAGTGAGCTATAATTACACCCTCTTATGTCGGATTTCAAATTTTGTTTTGCTAATTAATTATTTATATATATAATTCATAGCTAAATATTTTGTCGTAAAAGGTAAAAATATATCAATTCGACCAATCTAGCATTTTCTAAAAAGCACGCAACGGAATGTATTTATAAAAGAATCATTACGGAAGGTTTGTAAGTACCGTGTACCTTTATTTATTTGAGTGAATACATTTTTTCGTAGACACAAGGTTAATTGAGCGAATCTGTTGTCAAAGTAATTTTCTCTTGCGCAAGGAGTTCATTACGTAACGAGCTGCTCTTTCTGGCTCAATCAAATTTGGCATTTGAAAGGGGAGAGAAGGGAATTGTACTCTCCGCCGGCAAAGGAAACCTCCAGCAATTAAATTGTAAGTTGTTTTGTTTCATATCCTGCACTGGCGGCGACTCCGTTTAACTGATAAGAAGATTTCAGGTGCGGTAAAAACTAAAACAAAAAGTTTAAAACTCTAAAAGGAGATTCGAGAAACGATAAGAGTGAACTTGACAAATGACACATTTGTGGCTGGGTTAAATTGGGGATGCAATTGATGCGATTTGCGAGAACTACTGCCTCCGAACTACTACCTCCGAATAGCGACACGAACTAACTGAGAAACTTCCTCTATGTAATGAAAATGATAAATCTTAACTTTAATAGTTATGTGAATAAACCACACAAATTTTTTTGAACTGACACATTCCATGCGAGCGATTTGAAATTGTGATAACATACAACAGCGTACAAAAGGGAAAACAAAAGAAAACTAAAGGCGTTGAATTCATGATTTTGCGTTTGGATCTTATAAGGATAAGGAAATCTGTAGTAAAACAACTGGTTGTAAACAGGGGGATTGAGACGGGCTTTAAATGAAGGCTAATTATTATTGTTTGCCGTGTTTCAGATCAAATATATTAGTGGGCCTGATCCTTCACGTCATACACGTCTTTCCATACATCTCTTATTTTACCACATAGTACATAGGCATATTACCCAAAAGAGTCCCAAAAGCACAATCATATATACGATCCTAAATCACCGATAACACTTAACTCAGGGGTGGATCTAGAAGGTAGGGGTCCAGACTTTGACTCAGAAAACAAAGGTATTTTTTGTTAT